>NW_026263312.1:1500000-1743855 GCF_947179515.1 Apodemus sylvaticus
GATGATACATGTTAAGACGTACACGCCACAACAATTCTTTTCGAGATACAACGTGTAGTTTTGGAGATACAAGCTAATTTTGTACGATGCGTTATTTCTTCACGTAAAGAGTTTCCAATGCGTACGTATATGTCTTTACTCTGCAAAACTGTATTTCCTTATGAAGTGGTATTCTTACATATCCTTTCGAGAGAAAACTGTCCTGTGCCTTCTCTTTTGAGGCTACACACTTAGACATACACGCAACATGAAAGCTTTTCGACTTACAACGTGTTGTTTAGGAAAAACAAGATAATTTCGCACGATGCGGGATTTCCTTAAAACGTGATTTTCTGAAAAATTTTGACGAAAGAAAATTCTCCTTTTGGTTCTCTTTAGATGCTACATGTTAAGACGTACACGCCACAACAATTCTTTTCGAGATACAACGTGTAGTTTTGGAGATACAAGCTAATTTTTTACGATGCGTTATTTCTTCTCGTAAACAGTTTCCAATGCGTACGTATATGTCTTTACTCTGCAAAACTGTATTTCCTTATGAAGTGGTATTCTTACATATCCTTTCGAGAGAAAACTGTCCTGTGCCTTCTCTTTTGAGGCTACACACTTAGACATACACGCAACATGAAAGCTTTTCGACTTACAACGTGTTGTTTAGGAAAAACAAGATAATTTCGCACGATGCGGGATTTCCTTAAAACGTGATTTTCTGAAAAATTTTGACGAAAGAAAATTCTCCTTTTGGTTCTCTTTAGATGCTACATGTTAAGACGTACACGCCACAACAAATCTTTTCGAGATACAACGTGTAGTTTTGGAGATACAAAAGTACGATGCGTTATTTCTTCTCATAAAGAGTTTCCAATGCGTACGTATATGTCTTTACTCTGCAAAACTGTATTTCCTTATGAAGTGGTATTCTTACATATCCTTTCGAGAGAAAACTGTCCTGTGCCTTCTCTTTTGAGGCTACACACTTAGACATACACGCAACATGAAAGCTTTTCGACTTACAACGTGTTGTTTAGGAAAAACAAGATAATTTCGCACGATGCGGGATTTCCTTAAAACGTGATTTTCTGAAAAATTTTGACGAAAGAAAATTCTCCTTTTGGTTCTCTTTAGATGCTACATGTTAAGACGTACACGCCACAACAATTCTTTTCGAGATACAACGTGTAGTTTTGGAGATACAATCTAATTTTGTACGATGCGTTATTTCTTCTCGTAAAGAGTTTCCAATGCGTACGTATATGTCTTTACTCTGCAAAACTGTATTTCCTTATGAAGTGGTATTCTTACATATCCTTTCGAGAGAAAACTGTCCTGTGCCTTCTCTTTTGAGGCTACACACTTAGACATACACGCAACATGAAAGCTTTTCGACTTACAACGTGTTGTTTAGGAAAAACAAGATAATTTCGCACGATGCGGGATTTCCTTAAAACGTGATTTTCTGAAAAATTTTGACGAAAGAAAATTCTCCTTTTGGTTCTCTTTAGATGATACATGTTAAGACGTACACGCCACAACAATTCTTTTCGAGATACAACGTGTAGTTTTGGAGATACAAGCTAATTTTGTACGATGCATTATTTCTTCTCGTAAAGAGTTTCCAATGCGTACGTATATGTCTTTACTCTGCAAAACTGTATTTCCTTATGAAGTGGTATTCTTACATATCCTTTCGAGAGAAAACTGTCCTGTGCCTTCTCTTTTGAGGCTACACACTTAGACATACACGCAACATGAAAGCTTTTCGACTTACAACGTGTTGTTTAGGAAAAACAAGATAATTTCGCACGATGCGGGATTTCCTTAAAACGTGATTTTCTGAAAAATTTTGAAGAAAGAAAATTCTCCTTTTGGTTCTCTTTAGATGATACATGTTAAGACGTACACGCCACAACAATTCTTTTCGAGATACAACGTGTAGTTTTGGAGATACAAGCTAATTTTGTACGATGCGTTATTTCTTCACGTAAAGAGTTTCCAATGCGTACGTATATGTCTTTACTCTGCAAAACTGTATTTCCTTATGAAGTGGTATTCTTACATATCCTTTCGAGAGAAAACTGTCCTGTGCCTTCTCTTTTGAGGCTACACACTTAGACATACACGCAACATGAAAGCTTTTCGACTTACAACGTGTTGTTTAGGAAAAACAAGATAATTTCGCACGATGCGGGATTTCCTTAAAACGTGATTTTCTGAAAAATTTTGACGAAAGAAAATTCTCCTTTTGGTTCTCTTTAGATGCTACATGTTAAGACGTACACGCCACAACAATTCTTTTCGAGATACAACGTGTAGTTTTGGAGATACAAGCTAATTTTTTACGATGCGTTATTTCTTCTCGTAAACAGTTTCCAATGCGTACGTATATGTCTTTACTCTGCAAAACTGTATTTCCTTATGAAGTGGTATTCTTACATATCCTTTCGAGAGAAAACTGTCCTGTGCCTTCTCTTTTGAGGCTACACACTTAGACATACACGCAACATGAAAGCTTTTCGACTTACAACGTGTTGTTTAGGAAAAACAAGATAATTTCGCACGATGCGGGATTTCCTTAAAACGTGATTTTCTGAAAAATTTTGACGAAAGAAAATTCTCCTTTTGGTTCTCTTTAGATGCTACATGTTAAGACGTACACGCCACAACAATTCTTTTCGAGATACAACGTGTAGTTTTGGAGATACAAGCTAATTTTGTACGATGCGTTATTTCTTCTCGTAAAGAGTTTCCAATGCGTACGTATATGTCTTTACTCTGCAAAACTGTATTTCCTTATGAAGTGCTATTCTTACATATCCTTTCGAGAGAAAACTGTCCTGTGCCTTCTCTTTTGAGGCTACACACTTAGACATACACGCAACATGAAAGCTTTTCGACTTACAACGTGTTGTTTAGGAAAAACAAGATAATTTCGCACGATGCGGGATTTCCTTAAAACGTGATTTTCTGAAAAATTTTGACGAAAGAAAATTCTCCTTTTGGTTCTCTTTAGATGCTACATGTTAAGACGTACACGCCACAACAATTCTTTTCGAGATACAACGTGTAGTTTTGGAGATACAAGCTAATTTTGTACTATGCATTATTTCTTCTCGTAAAGAGTTTCCAATGCGTACGTATATGTCTTTACTCTGCAAAACTGTATTTCCTTATGAAGTGGTATTCTTACATATCCTTTCGAGAGAAAACTGTCCTGTGCCTCCTCTTTTGAGGCTACACACTTAGACATACACGCAACATGAAAGCTTTTCGACTTACAACGTGTTGTTTAGGAAAAACAAGATAATTTCGCACGATGCGGGATTTCCTTAAAACGTGATTTTCTGAAAAATTTTGACGAAAGAAAATTCTCCTTTTGGTTCTCTTTAGATGCTACATGTTAAGACGTACACGCCACAACAATTCTTTTCGAGATACAACGTGTAGTTTTGGAGATACAAGCTAATTTTTTTACTATGCGTTATTTCTTCTCGTAAAGAGTTTCCAATGCGTACGTATATGTCTTTACTCTGCAAAACTGTATTTCCTTATGAAGTGGTATTCTTACATATCCTTTCGAGAGAAAACTGTCCTGTGCCTTCTCTTTTGAGGCTACACACTTAGACATACACGCAACATGAAAGCTTTCGACTTACAACGTGTTGTTTAGGAAAAACAAGATAATTTCGCACGATGCTGGATTTCCTTAAAACGTGATTTTCTGAAAAATTTTGACGAAAGAAAATTCTCCTTTTGGTTCTCTTTAGATGCTACATGTTAAGACGAACACGCCACAACAATTCTTTTCGAGATACAACGTGTAGTTTTGGAGATACAAGCTAATTTTTTACTATGCGTTATTTCTTCTCGTAAAGAGTTTCCAATGCGTACGTATATGTCTTTACTCTGCAAAACTGTATTTCCTTATGAAGTGGTATTCTTACATATCCTTTCGAGAGAAAACTGTCCTGTGCCTTCTCTTTTGAGGCTACACACTTAGACATACACGCAACATGAAAGCTTTTCGACTTACAACGTGTTGTTTAGGAAATACAAGATAATTTCGCACTATGCGGGATTTCCTTAAAACGCGATTTTCTGAAAAATTTTGACGAAAGAAAATTCTCCTTTTGGTTCTCTTTAGATGCTACATGTTAAGACGTACACGCCACAACAATTCTTTTCGAGATACAACGTGTAGTTTTGGAGATACAAGCTAATTTTGTACGATGCGTTATTTCTTCTCGTAAAGAGTTTCCAATGCGTACGTATATGTCTTTACTCTGCAAAACTGTATTTCCTTATGAAGTGGTATTCTTACATATCCTTTCGAGAGAAAACTGTCCTGTGCCTTCTCTTTTGAGGCTACACACTTAGACATACACGCAACATGAAAGCTTTTCGACTTACAACGTGTTGTTTAGGAAAAACAAGATAATTTCGCACGATGCGATATTTCCTTAAAACGTGATTTTCTGAAAAATTTTGACGAAAGAAAATTCTCCTTTTGGTTCTCTTTAGATGCTACATGTTAAGACGTACACGCCACAACAATTCTTTTCGAGATACAACGTGTAGTTTTGGAGATACAAGCTAATTTTGTACTATGCGTTATTTCTTCTCGTAAAGAGTTTCCAATGCGTACGTATATGTCTTTACTCTGCAAAACTGTATTTCCTTATGAAGTGGTATTCTTACATATCCTTTCGAGAGAAAACTGTCCTGTGCCTTCTCTTTTGAGGCTACACACTTAGACATACACGCAACATGAAAGCTTTTCGACTTACAACGTGTTGTTTAGGAAAAACAAGATAATTTCGCACGATGCGGGATTTCCTTAAAACGTGATTTTCTGAAAAATTTTGACGAAAGAAAATTCTCCTTTTGGTTCTCTTTAGATGCTACATGTTAAGACGTACACGCCACAACAATTCTTTTCGAGATACAACGTGTAGTTTTGGAGATACAAGCTAATTTTGTACTATGCGTTATTTCTTCTCATAAAGAGTTTCCAATGCGTACCTATATGTCTTTACTCTGCAAAACTGTATTTCCTTATGAAGTGGTATTCTTACATATCCTTTCGAGAGAAAACTGTCCTGTGCCTTCTCTTTTGAGGCTACACACTTAGACATACACGCAAAATGAAAGCTTTTCGACTTACAACGTGTTGTTTAGGAAAAACAAGATAATTTCGCACGATGCGGGATTTCCTTAAAACGTGATTTTCTGAAAAATTTTGACGAAAGAAAATTCTCCTTTTGGTTCTCTTTAGATGCTACATGTTAAGACGTACATGCCACAACAATTCTTTTCGAGATACAACGTGTAGTTTTGGAGATACAAGCTAATTTTGTACGATGCGTTATTTCTTCTCGTAAAGAGTTTCCAATGCGTACGTATATGTCTTTACTCTGCAAAACTGTATTTCCTTATGAAGTGGTATTCTTACATATCCTTTCGAGAGAAAACTGTCCTGTGCCTTCTCTTTTGAGGCTACACACTTAGACATACACGCAACATGAAAGCTTTTCGACTTACAACGTGTTGTTTAGGAAAAACAAGATAATTTCGCACGATGCGGGATTTCCTTAAAACGTGATTTTCTGAAAAATTTTGACGAAAGAAAATTCTCCTTTTGGTTCTCTTTAGATGCTACATGTTAAGACGTACACGCCACAACAATTCTTTTCGAGATACAACGTGTAGTTTTGGAGATACAAGCTAATTTTGTACGATGCGTTATTTCTTCTCGTAAAGAGTTTCCAATGCGTACCTATATGTCTTTACTCTGCAAAACTGTATTTCCTTATGAATTGGTATTCTTACATATCCTTTTGAGAGAAAACTGTCCTGTGCCTTCCTCTTTTGAGGCTACACACTTAGACATACACGCAACATGAAAGCTTTTCGACTTACAACGTGTTGTTTAGGAAAAACAAGATAATTTCGCACGATGCGGGATTTCCTTAAAACGTGATTTTCTGAAAAATTTTGACGAAAGAAAATTCTCCTTTTGGTTCTCTTTAGATGCTACATGTTAAGACGTACACGCCACAACAATTCTTTTCGAGATACAACGTGTAGTTTTGGAGATACAAGCTAATTTTGTACGATGCGTTATTTCTTCTCGTAAAGAGTTTCCAATGCGTACGTATATGTCTTTACTCTGCAAAACTGTATTTCCTTATGAAGTGGTATTCTTACATATCCTTTCGAGAGAAAACTGTCCTGTGCCTTCTCTTTTGAGGCTACACACTTAGACATACACGCAACATGAAAGCTTTTCGACTTACAACGTGTTGTTTAGGAAAAACAAGATAATTTCGCACGATGCGGGATTTCCTTAAAACGTGATTTTCTGAAAAATTTTGACGAAAGAAAATTCTCCTTTTGGTTCTCTTTAGATGCTACATGTTAAGACGTACACGCCACAACAATTCTTTTCGAGATACAACGTGTAGTTTTGGAGATACAAGCTAATTTTGTACGATGCGTTATTTCTTCTCGTATAGAGTTTCCAAAGCGTACCTATATGTCTTTACTCTGCAAAACTGTATTTCCTTATGAAGTGGTATTCTTACATATCCTTTCGAGAGAAAACTGTCCTGTGCCTTCTCTTTTGAGGCTACACACTTAGACATACACGCAACATGAAAGCTTTTCGACTTACAACGTGTTGTTTAGGAAAAACAAGATAATTTCGCACGATGCGGGATTTCCTTAAAACGTGATTTTCTGAAAAATTTTGACGAAAGAAAATTCTCCTTTTGGTTCTCTTTAGATGATACATGTTAAGACGTACACGCCACAACAATTCTTTTCGAGATACAACGTGTAGTTTTGGAGATACAAGCTAATTTTGTACGATGCGTTATTTCTTCTCGTAAAGAGTTTCCAATGCGTATGTATATGTCTTTACTCTGCAAAACTGTATTTCCTTATGAAGTGGTATTCTTACATATCCTTTTCGAGAGAAAACTCTCCTGTGCCTTCTCTTTTGAGGCTACACACTTAGACATACACGCAACATGAAAGCTTTTCGACTTACAACGTGTTGTTTAGGAAAAACAAGATAATTTCGCACGATGCGGGATTTCCTTAAAACGTGATTTTCTGAAAAATTTTGACGAAAGAAAATTCTCCTTTTCGTTCTCTTTAGATGCTACATGTTAAGACGTACACGCCACAACAATTCTTTTCGAGATACAACGTGTAGTTTTGGAGATACAATCTAATTTTGTACGATGCGTTATTTCTTCTCGTAAAGAGTTTCCAATGCGTACGTATATGTCTTTACTCTGCAAAACTGTATTTCCTTATGAAGTGGTATTCTTACATATCCTTTCGAGAGAAAACTGTCCTGTGCCTTCTCTTTTGAGGCTACACACTTAGACATACACGCAACATGAAAGCTTTTCGACTTACAACGTGTTGTTTAGGAAAAACAAGATAATTTCGCACGATGCGGGATTTCCTTAAAACGTGATTTTCTGAAAAATTTTGACGAAAGAAAATTCTCCTTTTGGTTCTCTTTAGATGCTACATGTTAAGACGTACACGCCACAACAATTCTTTTCGAGATACAACGTGTAGTTTTGGAGATACAAGCTAATTTTGTACTATGCGTTATTTCTTCTCATAAAGAGTTTCCAATGCGTACCTATATGTCTTTACTCTGCAAAACTGTATTTCCTTATGAAGTGGTATTCTTACATATCCTTTCGAGAGAAAACTGTCCTGTGCCTTCTCTTTTGAGGCTACACACTTAGACATACACGCAAAAGAAAGCTTTTCGACTTACAACGTGTTGTTTAGGAAAAACAAGATAATTTCGCACGATGCGGGATTTCCTTAAAACGTGATTTTCTGAAAAATTTTGACGAAAGAAAATTCTCCTTTTGGTTCTCTTTAGATGCTACATGTTAAGACGTACATGCCACAACAATTCTTTTCGAGATACAACGTGTAGTTTTGGAGATACAAGCTAATTTTGTACGATGCGTTATTTCTTCTCGTAAAGAGTTTCCAATGCGTACGTATATGTCTTTACTCTGCAAAACTGTATTTCCTTATGAAGTGGTATTCTTACATATCCTTTCGAGAGAAAACTGTCCTGTGCCTTCTCTTTTGAGGCTACACACTTAGACATACACGCAACATGAAAGCTTTTCGACTTACAACGTGTTGTTTAGGAAAAACAAGATAATTTCGCACGATGCGGGATTTCCTTAAAACGTGATTTTCTGAAAAATTTTGACGAAAGAAAATTCTCCTTTTGGTTCTCTTTAGATGCTACATGTTAAGACGTACACGCCACAACAATTCTTTTCGAGATACAACGTGTAGTTTTGGAGATACAAGCTAATTTTGTACGATGCGTTATTTCTTCTCGTAAAGAGTTTCCAATGCGTACCTATATGTCTTTACTCTGCAAAACTGTATTTCCTTATGAATTGGTATTCTTACATATCCTTTCGAGAGAAAACTGTCCTGTGCCTTCCTCTTTTGAGGCTACACACTTAGACATACACGCAACATGAAAGCTTTTCGACTTACAACGTGTTGTTTAGGAAAAACAAGATAATTTCGCACGATGCGGGATTTCCTTAAAACGTGATTTTCTGAAAAATTTTGACGAAAGAAAATTCTCCTTTTGGTTCTCTTTAGATGCTACATGTTAAGACGTACACGCCACAACAATTCTTTTCGAGATACAACGTGTAGTTTTGGAGATACAAGCTAATTTTGTACGATGCGTTATTTCTTCTCGTAAAGAGTTTCCAATGCGTACGTATATGTCTTTACTCTGCAAAACTGTATTTCCTTATGAAGTGGTATTCTTACATATCCTTTCGAGAGAAAACTGTCCTGTGCCTTCTCTTTTGAGGCTACACACTTAGACATACACGCAACATGAAAGCTTTTCGACTTACAACGTGTTGTTTAGGAAAAACAAGATAATTTCGCACGATGCGGGATTTCCTTAAAACGTGATTTTCTGAAAAATTTTGACGAAAGAAAATTCTCCTTTTGGTTCTCTTTAGATGCTACATGTAAAGACGTACACGCCACAACAATTCTTTTCGAGATACAACGTGTAGTTTTGGAGATACAAGCTAATTTTGTACGATGCGTTATTTCTTCTCGTATAGAGTTTCCAAAGCGTACCTATATGTCTTTACTCTGCAAAACTGTATTTCCTTATGAAGTGGTATTCTTACATATCCTTTCGAGAGAAAACTGTCCTGTGCCTTCTCTTTTGAGGCTACACACTTAGACATACACGCAACATGAAAGCTTTTCGACTTACAACGTGTTGTTTAGGAAAAACAAGATAATTTCGCACGATGCGGGATTTCCTTAAAACGTGATTTTCTGAAAAATTTTGACGAAAGAAAATTCTCCTTTTGGTTCTCTTTAGATGATACATGTTAAGACGTACACGCCACAACAATTCTTTTCGAGATACAACGTGTAGTTTTGGAGATACAAGCTAATTTTGTACGATGCGTTATTTCTTCTCGTAAAGAGTTTCCAATGCGTATGTATATGTCTTTACTCTGCAAAACTGTATTTCCTTATGAAGTGGTATTCTTACATATCCTTTCGAGAGAAAACTCTCCTGTGCCTTCTCTTTTGAGGCTACACACTTAGACATACACGCAACATGAAAGCTTTTCGACTTACAACGTGTTGTTTAGGAAAAACAAGATAATTTCGCACGATGCGGGATTTCCTTAAAACGTGATTTTCTGAAAAATTTTGACGAAAGAAAATTCTCCTTTTCGTTCTCTTTAGATGCTACATGTTAAGACGTACACGCCACAACAATTCTTTTCGAGATACAACGTGTAGTTTTGGAGATACAATCTAATTTTGTACGATGCGTTATTTCTTCTCGTAAAGAGTTTCCAATGCGTACGTATATGTCTTTACTCTGCAAAACTGTATTTCCTTATGAAGTGGTATTCTTACATATCCTTTCGAGAGAAAACTGTCCTGTGCCTTCTCTTTTGAGGCTACACACTTAGACATACACGCAACATGAAAGCTTTTCGACTTACAACGTGTTGTTTAGGAAAAACAAGATAATTTCGCACGATGCGGGATTTCCTTAAAACGTGATTTTCTGAAAAATTTTGACGAAAGAAAATTCTCCTTTTGGTTCTCTTTAGATGCTACATGTTAAGACGTACACGCCACAACAATTCTTTTCGAGATACAACGTGTAGTTTTGGAGATACAAAAGTACGATGCGTTATTTCTTCTCATAAAGAGTTTCCAATGCGTACGTATATGTCTTTACTCTGCAAAACTGTATTTCCTTATGAAGTGGTATTCTTACATATCCTTTCGAGAGAAAACTGTCCTGTGCCTTCTCTTTTGAGGCTACACACTTAGACATACACGCAACATGAAAGCTTTTCGACTTACAACGTGTTGTTTAGGAAAAACAAGATAATTTCGCACGATGCGGGATTTCCTTAAAACGTGATTTTCTGAAAAATTTTGACGAAAGAAAATTCTCCTTTTGGTTCTCTTTAGATGCTACATGTTAAGACGTACACGCCACAACAATTCTTTTCGAGATACAACGTGTAGTTTTGGAGATACAAAAGTACGATGCGTTATTTCTTCTCATAAAGGGTTTCCAATGCGTACGTATATGTCTTTACTCTGCAAAACTGTATTTCCTTATGAAGTGGTATTCTTACATATCCTTTCGAGAGAAAACTGTCCTGTGCCTTCTCTTTTGAGGCTACACACTTAGACATACACGCAACATGAAAGCTTTTCGACTTACAACGTGTTGTTTAGGAAAAACAAGATAATTTCGCACGATGCGGGATTTCCTTAAAACGTGATTTTCTGAAAAATTTTGACGAAAGAAAATTCTCCTTTTGGTTCTCTTTAGATGCTACATGTTAAGACGTACACGCCACAACAATTCTTTTCGAGATACAACGTGTAGTTTTGGAGATACAATCTAATTTTGTACGATGCGTTATTTCTTCTCGTAAAGAGTTTCCAATGCGTACGTATATGTCTTTACTCTGCAAAACTGTATTTCCTTATGAAGTGGTATTCTTACATATCCTTTCGAGAGAAAACTGTCCTGTGCCTTCTCTTTTGAGGCTACACACTTAGACATACACGCAACATGAAAGCTTTTCGACTTACAACGTGTTGTTTAGGAAAAACAAGATAATTTCGCACGATGCGGGATTTCCTTAAAACGTGATTTTCTGAAAAATTTTGACGAACGAAAATTCTCCTTTTGGTTCTCTTTAGATGATACATGTTAAGACGTACACGCCACAACAATTCTTTTCGAGATACAACGTGTAGTTTTGGAGATACAAGCTAATTTTGTACGATGCGTTATTTCTTCTCGTAAAGAGTTTCCAATGCGTACGTATATGTCTTTACTCTGCAAAACTGTATTTCCTTATGAAGTGGTATTCTTACATATCCTTTCGAGAGAAAACTGTCCTGTGCCTTCTCTTTTGAGGCTACACACTTAGACATACACGCAACATGAAAGCTTTTCGACTTACAACGTGTTGTTTAGGAAAAACAAGATAATTTCGCACGATGCGGGATTTCCTTAAAACGTGATTTTCTGAAAAATTTTGACGAAAGAAAATTCTCCTTTTGGTTCTCTTTAGATGATACATGTTAAGACGTACACGCCACAACAATTCTTTTCGAGATACAACGTGTAGTTTTGGAGATACAAGCTAATTTTGTACGATGCGTTATTTCTTCACGTAAAGAGTTTCCAATGCGTACGTATATGTCTTTACTCTGCAAAACTGTATTTCCTTATGAAGTGGTATTCTTACATATCCTTTCGAGAGAAAACTGTCCTGTGCCTTCTCTTTTGAGGCTACACACTTAGACATACACGCAACATGAAAGCTTTTCGACTTACAAGGTGTTGTTTAGGAAAAACAAGATAATTTCGCACGATGCGGGATTTCCTTAAAACGTGATTTTCTGAAAAATTTTGACGAAAGAAAATTCTCCTTTTGGTTCTCTTTAGATGCTACATGTTAAGACGTACACGCCACAACAATTCTTTTCGAGATACAACGTGTAGTTTTGGAGATACAAGCTAATTTTTTACGATGCGTTATTTCTTCTCGTAAACAGTTTCCAATGCGTACGTATATGTCTTTACTCTGCAAAACTGTATTTCCTTATGAAGTGGTATTCTTACATATCCTTTCGAGAGAAAACTGTCCTGTGCCTTCTCTTTTGAGGCTACACACTTAGACATACACGCAACATGAAAGCTTTTCGACTTACAACGTGTTGTTTAGGAAAAACAAGATAATTTCGCACGATGCGGGATTTCCTTAAAACGTGATTTTCTGAAAAATTTTGACGAAAGAAAATTCTCCTTTTGGTTCTCTTTAGATGCTACATGTTAAGACGTACACGCCACAACAATTCTTTTCGAGATACAACGTGTAGTTTTGGAGATACAAGCTAATTTTGTACGATGCGTTATTTCTTCTCGTAAAGAGTTTCCAATGCGTACGTATATGTCTTTACTCTGCAAAACTGTATTTCCTTATGAAGTGCTATTCTTACATATCCTTTCGAGAGAAAACTGTCCTGTGCCTTCTCTTTTGAGGCTACACACTTAGACATACACGCAACATGAAAGCTTTTCGACTTACAACGTGTTGTTTAGGAAAAACAAGATAATTTCGCACGATGCGGGATTTCCTTAAAACGTGATTTTCTGAAAAATTTTGACGAAAGAAAATTCTCCTTTTGGTTCTCTTTAGATGCTACATGTTACGACGTACACGCCACAACAATTCTTTTCGAGATACAACGTGTAGTTTTGGAGATACAAGCTAATTTTGTACGATGCGTTATTTCTTCTCGTAAAGAGTTTCCAATGCGTACGTATATGTCTTTACTCTGCAAAACTGTATTTCCTTATGAAGTGGTATTCTTACATATCCTTTCGAGAGAAAACTGTCCTGTGCCTTCTCTTTTGAGGCTACACACTTAGACATACACGCAACATGAAAGCTTTCGACTTACAACGTGTTGTTTAGGAAAAACAAGATAATTTCGCACGATGCGGGATTTCCTTAAAACGTGATTTTCTGAAAAATTTTGACGAAAGAAAATTCTCCTTTTGGTTCTCTTTAGATGCTACATGTTAAGACGAACACGCCACAACAATTCTTTTCGAGATACAACGTGTAGTTTTGGAGATACAAGCTAATTTTTTACTATGCGTTATTTCTTCTCGTAAAGAGTTTCCAATGCGTACGTATATGTCTTTACTCTGCAAAACTGTATTTCCTTATGAAGTGGTATTCTTACATATCCTTTCGAGAGAAAACTGTCCTGTGCCTTCTCTTTTGAGGCTACACACTTAGACATACACGCAACATGAAAGCTTTCGACTTACAACGTGTTGTTTAGGAAAAACAAGATAATTTCGCACGATGCGGGATTTCCTTAAAACGTGATTTTCTGAAAAATTTTGACGAAAGAAAATTCTCCTTTTGGTTCTCTTTAGATGCTACATGTTAAGACGAACACGCCACAACAATTCTTTTCGAGATACAACGTGTAGTTTTGGAGATACAAGCTAATTTTTTACTATGCGTTATTTCTTCTCGTAAAGAGTTTCCAATGCGTACGTATATGTCTTTACTCTGCAAAACTGTATTTCCTTATGAAGTGGTATTCTTACATATCCTTTCGAGAGAAAACTGTCCTGTGCCTTCTCTTTTGAGGCTACACACTTAGACATACACGCAACATGAAAGCTTTTCGACTTACAACGTGTTGTTTAGGAAAAACAAGATAATTTCGCACGATGCGGGATTTCCTTAAAACGTGATTTTCTGAAAAATTTTGACGAAAGAAAATTCTCCTTTTGGTTCTCTTTAGATGCTACATGTTAAGACGTACACGCCACAACAATTCTTTTCGAGATACAACGTGTAGTTTTGGAGATACAAGCTAATTTTGTACGATGCGTTATTTCTTCTCGTAAAGAGTTTCCAATGCGTACGTATATGTCTTTACTCTGCAAAACTGTATTTCCTTATGAAGTGGTATTCTTACAAATCCTTTCGAGAGAAAACTGTCCTGTGCCTTTTCTTTTGAGGCTACACACTTAGACATACACGCAACATGAAAGCTATTCGACTTACAACGTGTTGTTTAGGAAAAACAAGATAATTTCGCACGATGCGGGATTTCCTTAAAACGTGATTTTCTGAAAAATTTTGACGAAAGAAAATTCTCCTTTTGGTTCTCTTAAGATGCTACATGTTAAGACGTACACGCCACAACAATTCTTTTCGAGATACAACGTGTAGTTTTGGAGATACAAGCTAATTTTGTACTATGCGTTATTTCTTCTCGTAAAGAGTTTCCAATGCGTACGTATATGTCTTTACTCTGCAAAACTGTATTTCCTTATGAAGTGGTATTCTTACATATCCTTTCGAGAGAAAACTGTCCTGTGCCTTCTCTTTTGAGGCTACACACTTAGACATACACGCAACATGAAAGCTTTCGACTTACAACGTGTTGTTTAGGAAAAACAAGATAATTTCGCACGATGCTGGATTTCCTTAAAACGTGATTTTCTGAAAAATTTTGACGAAAGAAAATTCTCCTTTTGGTTCTCTTTAGATGCTACATGTTAAGACGTACACGCCACAACAATTCTTTTCGAGATACAACGTGTAGTTTTGGAGATACAAGCTAATTTTGTACGATGCGTTATTTCTTCTCGTAAAGAGTTTCCAATGCGTACGTATATGTCTTTACTCTGCAAAACTGTATTTCCTTATGAAGTGGTATTCTTACATATCCTTTCGAGAGAAAACTGTCCTGTGCCTTCTCTTTGAGGCTACACACTTAGACATACACGCAACATGAAAGCTTTTCGACTTACAACGTGTTGTTTAGGAAAAACAAGATAATTTCGCACGATGCGGGATTTCCTTACAACGTGATTTTCTGAAAAATTTTGACGAAAGAAAATTCTCCTTTTGGTTCCCTTTAGATGCTACATGTTAAGACGTACACGCCACAACAATTCTTTTCGAGATACGTGTAGTTTTGGAGATACAAGCTAATTTTGTACTATGCGTTATTTCTTCTCTTAAAGAGTTTCCAATGCGTACGTATATGTCTTTACTCTGCAAAACTGTATTTCCTTATGAAGTGGTATTCTTACATATCCTTTCGAGAGAAAACTGTCCTGTGCCTTCTCTTTTGAGGCTACACACTTAGACATACACGCAACATGAAAGCTTTTCGACTTACAACGTGTTGTTTAGGAAAAACAAGATAATTTCGCACGATGCGGGATTTCCTTAAAACGTGATTTTCTGAAAAATTTTGACGAAAGAAAATTCTCCTTTTGGTTCTCTTTAGATGCTACATGTTAAGACGTACACGCCACAACAATTCTTTTCGAGATACAACGTGTAGTTTTGGAGATACAAGCTAATTTTGTACTATGCGTTATTTCTTCTCGTAAAGAGTTTCCAATGCGTA
Source organism: Apodemus sylvaticus (assembly GCF_947179515.1). Taxonomy (NCBI): domain Eukaryota; kingdom Metazoa; phylum Chordata; class Mammalia; order Rodentia; family Muridae; genus Apodemus; species Apodemus sylvaticus. Next base: position 1,515,556 of record NW_026263312.1, read on the forward strand.
CGTATATGTCTTTACTCTGCAAAACTGTATTTCCTTATGAAGTGGTATTCTTACATATCCTTTCGAGAGAAAACTGTCCTGTGCCTTCTCTTTTGAGGCTACACACTTAGACATACAAGCAACATGAAAGCTTTTCGACTTACAACGTGTTGTTTAGGAAAAACAAGATAATTTCGCACGATGCGGGATTTCCTTAAAACGTGATTTTCTGAAAAATTTTGACGAAAGAAAATTCTCCTTTTGGTTCTCTTTAGATGCTACATGTTAAGACGTACACGCCACAACAATTCTTTTCGAGATACAACGTGTAGTTTTGGAGATACAAGCTAATTTTGTACGATGCGTTATTTCTTCTCGTAAAGAGTTTCCAATGCGTACGTATATGTCTTTACTCTGCAAAACTGTATTTCCTTATGAAGTGGTATTCTTACATATCCTTTCGAGAGAAAACTGTCCTGTGCCTTCTCTTTTGAGGCTACACACTTAGACATACACGCAACATGAAAGCTTTTCGACTTACAACGTGTTGTTTAGGAAAAACAAGATAATTTCGCACGATGCGGGATTTCCTTAAAACGTGATTTTCTGAAAAATTTTGACGAAAGAAAATTCTCCTTTTGGTTCCCTTTAGATGCTACATGTTAAGATGTACACGCCACAACAATTCTTTTCGAGATACGTGTAGTTTTGGAGATACAAGCTAATTTTGTACTATGCGTTATTTCTTCTCGTAAAGAGTTTCCAATGCGTACGTATATGTCTTTACTCTGCAAAACTGTATTTCCTTATGAAGTGGTATTCTTACATATCCTTTCGAGAGCAAACTGTCCTGTGCCTTCTCTTTTGAGGCTACACACTTAGACATACACGCAACATGAAAGCTTTTCGACTTACAACGTGTTGTTTAGGAAAAACAAGATAATTTCGCACGATGCGGGATTTCCTTAAAACGTGATTTTCTGAAAAATTTTGACGAAAGAAAATTCTCCTTTTGGTTCTCTTTAGATGCTACATGTTAAGACGTACACGCCACAACAATTCTTTTCGAGATACAACGTGTAGTTTTGGAGATACAAGCTAATTTTGTACTATGCGTTATTTCTTCTCATAAAGAGTTTCCAATGCGTACGTATATGTCTTTACTCTGCAAAACTGTATTTCCTTATGAAGTGGTATTCTTACATATCCTTTCGAGAGAAAACTGTCCTGTGCCTTCTCTTTTGAGGCTACACACTTAGACACACACGCAACATGAAAGCTTTTCGACTTACAACATGTTGTTTAGGAAAAACAAGATAATTTCGCACGATGCGGGATTTCCTTAAAACGTGATTTTCTGAAAAATTTTGACGAAAGAAAATTCTCCTTTTGGTTCTCTTTAGATGCTACATGTTAAGACGTACACGCCACAACAATTCTTTTCGAGATACAACGTGTAGTTTTGGAGATACAAGCTAATTTTGTACTATGCGTTATTTCTTCTCGTAAAGAGTTTCCAATGCGTACGTATATGTCTTTACTCTGCAAAACTGTATTTCCTTATGAAGTGGTATTCTTACATATCCTTTCGAGAGAAAACTGTCCTGTGCCTTCTCTTTTGAGGCTACACACTTAGACATACACGCAACATGAAAGCTTTCGACTTACAACGTGTTGTTTAGGAAAAACAAGATAATTTCGCACGATGCTGGATTTCCTTAAAACGTGATTTTCTGAAAAATTTTGACGAAAGAAAATTCTCCTTTTGGTTCTCTTTAGATGCTACATGTTAAGACGAACACGCCACAACAATTCTTTTCGAGATACAACGTGTAGTTTTGGAGATACAAGCTAATTTTTTACTATGCGTTATTTCTTCTCGTAAAGAGTTTCCAATGCGTACGTATATGTCTTTACTCTGCAAAACTGTATTTCCTTATGAAGTGGTATTCTTACATATCCTTTCGAGAGAAAACTGTCCTGTGCCTTCTCTTTTGAGGCTACACACTTAGACATACACGCAACATGAAAGCTTTTCGACTTACAACGTGTTGTTTAGGAAATACAAGATAATTTCGCACTATGCGGGATTTCCTTAAAACGCGATTTTCTGAAAAATTTTGACGAAAGAAAATTCTCCTTTTGGTTCTCTTTAGATGCTACATGTTAAGACGTACACGCCACAACAATTCTTTTCGAGATACAACGTGTAGTTTTGGAGATACAAGCTAATTTTGTACGATGCGTTATTTCTTCTCGTAAAGAGTTTCCAATGCGTACGTATATGTCTTTACTCTGCAAAACTGTATTTCCTTATGAAGTGGTATTCTTACATATCCTTTCGAGAGAAAACTGTCCTGTGCCTTCTCTTTTGAGGCTACACACTTAGACATACACGCAACATGAAAGCTTTTCGACTTACAACGTGTTGTTTAGGAAAAACAAGATAATTTCGCACGATGCGATATTTCCTTAAAACGTGATTTTCTGAAAAATTTTGACGAAAGAAAATTCTCCTTTTGGTTCTCTTTAGATGCTACATGTTAAGACGTACACGCCACAACAATTCTTTTCGAGATACAACGTGTAGTTTTGGAGATACAAGCTAATTTTGTACTATGCGTTATTTCTTCTCGTAAAGAGTTTCCAATGCGTACGTATATGTCTTTACTCTGCAAAACTGTATTTCCTTATGAAGTGGTATTCTTACATATCCTTTCGAGAGAAAACTGTCCTGTGCCTTCTCTTTTGAGGCTACACACTTAGACATACACGCAACATGAAAGCTTTTCGACTTACAACGTGTTGTTTAGGAAAAACAAGATAATTTCGCACGATGCGGGATTTCCTTAAAACGTGATTTTCTGAAAAATTTTGACGAAAGAAAATTCTCCTTTTGGTTCTCTTTAGATGCTACATGTTAAGACGTACACGCCACAACAATTCTTTTCGAGATACAACGTGTAGTTTTGGAGATACAAGCTAATTTTGTACTATGCGTTATTTCTTCTCATAAAGAGTTTCCAATGCGTACGCATATGTCTTTACTCTGCAAAACTGTATTTCCTTATGAAGTGGTATTCTTACATATCCTTTCGAGAGAAAACTGTCCTGTGCCTTCTCTTTTGAGGCTACACACTTAGACATACACGCAAAATGAAAGCTTTTCGACTTACAACGTGTTGTTTAGGAAAAACAAGATAATTTCGCACGATGCGGGATTTCCTTAAAACGTGATTTTCTGAAAAATTTTGACGAAAGAAAATTCTCCTTTTGGTTCTCTTTAGATGCTACATGTTAAGACGTACATGCCACAACAATTCTTTTCGAGATACAACGTGTAGTTTTGGAGATACAAGCTAATTTTGTACGATGCGTTATTTCTTCTCGTAAAGAGTTTCCAATGCGTACGTATATGTCTTTACTCTGCAAAACTGTATTTCCTTATGAAGTGGTATTCTTACATATCCTTTCGAGAGAAAACTGTCCTGTGCCTTCTCTTTTGAGGCTACACACTTAGACATACACGCAACATGAAAGCTTTTCGACTTACAACGTGTTGTTTAGGAAAAACAAGATAATTTCGCACGATGCGGGATTTCCTTAAAACGTGATTTTCTGAAAAATTTTGACGAAAGAAAATTCTCCTTTTGGTTCTCTTTAGATGCTACATGTTAAGACGTACACGCCACAACAATTCTTTTCGAGATACAACGTGTAGTTTTGGAGATACAAGCTAATTTTGTACGATGCGTTATTTCTTCTCGTAAAGAGTTTCCAATGCGTACCTATATGTCTTTACTCTGCAAAACTGTATTTCCTTATGAATTGGTATTCTTACATATCCTTTCGAGAGAAAACTGTCCTGTGCCTTCCTCTTTTGAGGCTACACACTTAGACATACACGCAACATGAAAGCTTTTCGACTTACAACGTGTTGTTTAGGAAAAACAAGATAATTTCGCACGATGCGGGATTTCCTTAAAACGTGATTTTCTGAAAAATTTTGACGAAAGAAAATTCTCCTTTTGGTTCTCTTTAGATGCTACATGTTAAGACGTACACGCCACAACAATTCTTTTCGAGATACAACGTGTAGTTTTGGAGATACAAGCTAATTTTGTACGATGCGTTATTTCTTCTCGTAAAGAGTTTCCAATGCGTACGTATATGTCTTTACTCTGCAAAACTGTATTTCCTTATGAAGTGGTATTCTTACATATCCTTTCGAGAGAAAACTGTCCTGTGCCTTCTCTTTTGAGGCTACACACTTAGACATACACGCAACATGAAAGCTTTTCGACTTACAACGTGTTGTTTAGGAAAAACAAGATAATTTCGCACGATGCGGGATTTCCTTAAAACGTGATTTTCTGAAAAATTTTGACGAAAGAAAATTCTCCTTTTGGTTCTCTTTAGATGCTACATGTTAAGACGTACACGCCACAACAATTCTATTCGAGATACAACGTGTAGTTTTGGAGATACAAGCTAATTTTGTACGATGCGTTATTTCTTCTCGTATAGAGTTTCCAAAGCGTACCTATATGTCTTTACTCTGCAAAACTGTATTTCCTTATGAAGTGGTATTCTTACATATCCTTTCGAGAGAAAACTGTCCTGTGCCTTCTCTTTTGAGGCTACACACTTAGACATACACGCAACATGAAAGCTTTTCGACTTACAACGTGTTGTTTAGGAAAAACAAGATAATTTCGCACGATGCGGGATTTCCTTAAAACGTGATTTTCTGAAAAATTTTGACGAAAGAAAATTCTCCTTTTGGTTCTCTTTAGATGCTACATGTTAAGACGTACACGCCACAACAATTCTTTTCGAGATACAACGTGTAGTTTTGGAGATACAAGCTAATTTTGTACGATGCGTTATTTCTTCTCGTAAAGAGTTTCCAATGCGTACGTATATGTCTTTACTCTGCAAAACTGTATTTCCTTATGAAGTGGTATTCTTACATATCCTTTCGAGAGAAAACTGTCCTGTGCCTTCTCTTTTGAGGCTACACACTTAGACATACACGCAACATGAAAGCTTTTCGACTTACAACGTGTTGTTTAGGAAAAACAAGATAATTTCGCACGATGCGGGATTTCCTTAAAACGTGATTTTCTGAAAAATTTTGACGAAAGAAAATTCTCCTTTTCGTTCTCTTTAGATGCTACATGTTAAGACGTACACGCCACAACAATTCTTTTCGAGATACAACGTGTAGTTTTGGAGATACAATCTAATTTTGTACGATGCGTTATTTCTTCTCGTAAAGAGTTTCCAATGCGTACGTATATGTCTTTACTCTGCAAAACTGTATTTCCTTATGAAGTGGTATTCTTACATATCCTTTCGAGAGAAAACTGTCCTGTGCCTTCTCTTTTGAGGCTACACACTTAGACATACACGCAACATGAAAGCTTTTCGACTTACAACGTATTGTTTAGGAAAAACAAGATAATTACGCACGATGCGGGATTTCCTTAAAACGTGATTTTCTGAAAAATTTTGACGAAAGAAAATTCTCCTTTTGGTTCTCTTTAGATGATACATGTTAAGACGTACACGCCACAACAATTCTTTTCGAGATACAACGTGTAGTTTTGGAGATACAAGCTAATTTTGTACGATGCGTTATTTCTTCACGTAAAGAGTTTCCAATGCGTACGTATATGTCTTTACTCTGCAAAACTGTATTTCCTTATGAAGTGGTATTCTTACATATCCTTTCGAGAGAAAACTGTCCTGTGCCTTCTCTTTTGAGGCTACACACTTAGACATACACGCAACATGAAAGCTTTTCGACTTACAACGTGTTGTTTAGGAAAAACAAGATAATTTCGCACGATGCGGGATTTCCTTAAAACGTGATTTTCTGAAAAATTTTGACGAAAGAAAATTCTCCTTTTGGTTCTCTTTAGATGCTACATGTTAAGACGTACACGCCACAACAATTCTTTTCGAGATACAACGTGTAGTTTTGGAGATACAAGCTAATTTTTTACGATGCGTTATTTCTTCTCGTAAACAGTTTCCAATGCGTACGTATATGTCTTTACTCTGCAAAACTGTATTTCCTTATGAAGTGGTATTCTTACATATCCTTTCGAGAGAAAACTGTCCTGTGCCTTCTCTTTTGAGGCTACACACTTAGACATACACGCAACATGAAAGCTTTTCGACTTACAACGTGTTGTTTAGGAAAAACAAGATAATTTCGCACGATGCGGGATTTCCTTAAAACGTGATTTTCTGAAAAATTTTGACGAAAGAAAATTCTCCTTTTGGTTCTCTTTAGATGCTACATGTTAAGACGTACACGCCACAACAATTCTTTTCGAGATACAACGTGTAGTTTTGGAGATACAAGCTAATTTTGTACGATGCGTTATTTCTTCTCGTAAAGAGTTTCCAATGCGTACGTATATGTCTTTACTCTGCAAAACTGTATTTCCTTATGAAGTGCTATTCTTACATATCCTTTCGAGAGAAAACTGTCCTGTGCCTTCTCTTTTGAGGCTACACACTTAGACATACACGCAACATGAAAGCTTTTCGACTTACAACGTGTTGTTTAGGAAAAACAAGATAATTTCGCACGATGCGGGATTTCCTTAAAACGTGATTTTCTGAAAAATTTTGACGAAAGAAAATTCTCCTTTTGGTTCTCTTTAGATGCTACATGTTACGACGTACACGCCACAACAATTCTTTTCGAGATACAACGTGTAGTTTTGGAGATACAAGCTAATTTTGTACGATGCGTTATTTCTTCTCGTAAAGAGTTTCCAATGCGTACGTATATGTCTTTACTCAGCAAAACTGTATTTCCTTATGAAGTGGTATTCTTACATATCCTTTCGAGAGAAAACTGTCCTGTGCCTTCTCTTTTGAGGCTACACACTTAGACATACACGCAACATGAAAGCTTTTCGACTTACAACGTGTTGTTTTGGAAAAACAAGATAATTTCGCACGATGCGGGATTTCCTTAAAACGTGATTTTCTGAAAAATTTTGACGAAAGAAAATTCTCCTTTTGGTTCTCTTTAGATGCTACATGTTAAGACGTACACGCCACAACAATTCTTTTCGAGATACAACGTGTAGTTTTGGAGATACAAGCTAATTTTGTACTATGCGTTATTTCTTCTCGTAAAGAGTTTCCAATGCGTACGTATATGTCTTTACTCTGCAAAACTGTATTTCCTTATGAAGTGGTATTCTTACATATCCTTTCCAGAGAAAACTGTCCTGTGCCTTCTCTTTTGAGGCTACACACTTAGACATACACGCAACATGAAAGCTTTTCGACTTACAACGTGTTGTTTAGGAAAAACAAGATAATTTCGCACGATGCGGGATTTCCTTAAAACGTGATTTTCTGAAAAATTTTGACGAAAGAAAATTCTCCTTTTGGTTCTCTTTAGATGCTACATGTTAAGACGTACACGCCACAACAATTCTTTTCGAGATACAACGTGTAGTTTTGGAGATACAAGCTAATTTTGTACGATGCGTTATTTCTTCTCGTAAAGAGTTTCCAATGCGTACGTATATGTCTTTACTCTGCAAAACTGTATTTCCTTATGAAGTGGTATTCTTACATATCCTTTCGAGAGAAAACTGTCCTGTGCCTTCTCTTTTGAGGCTACACACTTAGACATACACGCAACATGAAAGCTTTTCGACTTACAACGTGTTGTTTAGGAAAAACAAGATAATTTCGCACGATGCGGGATTTCCTTAAAACGTGATTTTCTGAAAAATTTTGACGAAAGAAAATTCTCCTTTTGGTTCTCTTTAGATGCTACATGTTAAGACGTACACGCCACAACAATTCTTTTCGAGATACAACGTGTAGTTTTGGAGATACAATCTAATTTTGTACGATGCGTTATTTCTTCTCGTAAAGAGTTTCCAATGCGTACGTATATGTCTTTACTCTGCAAAACTGTATTTCCTTATGAAGTGGTATTCTTACATATCCTTTCGAGAGAAAACTGTCCTGTGCCTTCTCTTTTGAGGCTACACACTTAGACATACACGCAACATGAAAGCTTTTCGACTTACAACGTGTTGTTTAGGAAAAACAAGATAATTTCGCACGATGCGGGATTTCCTTAAAACGTGATTTTCTGAAAAATTTTGACGAAAGAAAATTCTCCTTTTGGTTCTCTTTAGATGATACATGTTAAGACGTACATGCCACAACAATTCTTTTCGAGATACAACGTGTAGTTTTGGAGATACAAGCTAATTTTGTACGATGCGTTATTTCTTCTCGTAAAGAGTTTCCAATGCGTACGTATATGTCTTTACTCTGCAAAACTGTATTTCCTTATGAAGTGGTATTCTTACATATCCTTTCGAGAGAAAACTGTCCTGTGCCTTCTCTTTTGAGGCTACACACTTAGACATACACGCAACATGAAAGCTTTTCGACTTACAACGTGTTGTTTAGGAAAAACAAGATAATTTCGCACGATGCGGGATTTCCTTAAAACGTGATTTTCTGAAAAATTTTGACGAAAGAAAATTCTCCTTTTGGTTCTCTTTAGATGATACATGTTAACACGTACACGCCACAACAATTCTTTTCGAGATACAACGTGTAGTTTTGGAGATACAAGCTAATTTTGTACGATGCGTTATTTCTTCACGTAAAGAGTTTCCAATGCGTACGTATATGTCTTTACTCTGAAAAACTGTATTTCCTTATGAAGTGGTATTCTTACATATCCTTTCGAGAGAAAACTGTCCTGTGCCTTCTCTTTTGAGGCTACACACTTAGACATACACGCAACATGAAAGCTTTTCGACTTACAACGTGTTGTTTAGGAAAAACAAGATAATTTCGCACGATGCGGGATTTCCTTAAAACGTGATTTTCTGAAAAATTTTGACGAAAGAAAATTCTCCTTTTGGTTCTCTTTAGATGCTACATGTTAAGACGTACACGCCACAACAATTCTTTTCGAGATACAACGTGTAGTTTTGGAGATACAAGCTAATTTTGTACTATGCGTTATTTCTTCTCGTAAAGAGTTTCCAATGCGTACGTATATGTCTTTACTCTTCAAAACTGTATTTCCTTATGAAGTGGTATTCTTACATATCCTTTCCAGAGAAAACTGTCCTGTGCCTTCTCTTTTGAGGCTACACACTTAGACATACACGCAACATGAAAGCTTTTCGACTTACAACGTGTTGTTTAGGAAAAACAAGATAATTTCGCACGATGCGGGATTTCCTTAAAACGTGAGTTTCTGAAAAATTTTGACGAAAGAAAATTCTCCTTTTGGTTCTCTTTAGATGCTACATGTTAAGACGTACACGCCACAACAATTCTTTTCGAGATACAACGTGTAGTTTTGGAGATACAAGCTAATTTTGTACGATACGTTATTTCTTCTCGTAAAGAGTTTCCAATGCGTACGTATATGTCTTTACTCTGCAAAACTGTATTTCCTTATGAAGTGGTATTCTTACATATCCTTTCGAGAGAAAACTGTCCTGTGCCTTCTCTTTTGAGGCTACACACTTAGACATACACGCAACATGAAAGCTTTTCGACTTACAACGTGTTGTTTAGGAAAAACAAGATAATTTCGCACGATGCGGGATTTCCTTAAAACGTGATTTTCTGAAAAATTTTGACGAAAGAAAATTCTCCTTTTGGTTCTCTTTAGATGCTACATGTTAAGACGTACACGCCACAACAATTCTTTTCGAGATACAACGTGTAGTTTTGGAGATACAAGCTAATTTTGTACGATGCGTTATTTCTTCTCGTAAAGAGTTTCCAATGCGTACGCATATGTCTTTACTCTGCAAAACTGTATTTCCTTATGAAGTGGTATTCTTACATATCCTTTCGAGAGAAAACTGTCCTGTGCCTTCTCTTTTGAGGCTACACACTTAGACATACACGCAACATGAAAGCTTTTCGACTTACAACGTGTTGTTTAGGAAAAACAAGATAATTTCGCACGATGCGGGATTTCCTTAAAACGTGATTTTCTGAAAAATTTTGACGAAAGAAAATTCTCCTTTTGGTTCTCTTTAGATGCTACACGTTAAGACGTACACGCCACAACAATTCTTTTCGAGATACAACGTGTAGTTTTGGAGATACAAGCTAATTTTGTACTATGCGTTATTTCTTCTAGTAAAGAGTTTCCAATGCGTACGCATATGTCTTTACTCTGCAAAACTCTATTTCCTTATGAAGTGGTATTCTTACATATCCTTTCGAGAGAAAACTGTCCTGTGCCTTCTCTTTTGAGGCTACACACTTAGACATACACGCAACATGAAAGCTTTTCGACTTACAACGTGTTGTTTAGGAAAAACAAGATAATTTCGCACGATGCGGGATTTCCTTAAAACGTGATTTTCTGAACAATTTTGACGAAAGAAAATTCTCCTTTTGGTTCTCTTTAGATGCTACATGTTAAGACGTACACGCCACAACACTTCTTTTCGAGATACAACGTGTAGTTTTGGAGATACAAGCTAATTTTGTACTATGCGTTATTTCTTCTCGTAAAGAGTTTCCAATGCGTACGTATATGTCTTTACTCTGCAAACCTGTATTTCCTTATGAAGTGGTATTCTTACATATCCTTTCGAGAGAAAACTGTCCTGTGCCTTCTCTTTTGAGGCTACACACTTAGACATACACGCAACATGAAAGCTTTTCGACTTACAACGTGTTGTTTAGGAAAAACAAGATAATTTCGCACGATGCGGGATTTCCTTAAAACGTGATTTTCTGAAAAATTTTGACGAAAGAAAATTCTCCTTTTGGTTCTCTTTAGATGCTACATGTTAAGACGTACACGCCACAACAATTCTTTTCGAGATACAACGTGTAGTTTTGGAGATACAAGCTAATTTTGTACGATGCGTTATTTCTTCTCGTAAAGAGTTTCCAATGCGTACGTATATGTCTTTACTCTGCAAAACTGTATTTCCTTATGAAGTGGTATTCTTACATATCCTTTCGAGAGAAAACTGTCCTGTGCCTTCTCTTTTGAGGCTACACACTTAGACATACACGCAACATGAAAGCTTTTCGACTTACAACGTGTTGTTTAGGAAAAACAAGATAATTTCGCACGATGCGGGATTTCCTTAAAACGTGATTTTCTGAAAAATTTTGACGAAAGAAAATTCTCCTTTTGGTTCTCTTTAGATGCTACATGTTAAGACGTACACGCCACAACAATTCTTTTCGAGATACAACGTGTAGTTTTGGAGATACAAGCTAATTTTGTACGATGCGTTATTTCTTCTCGTAAAGAGTTTCCAATGCGTACGTATATGTCTTTACTCTGCAAAACTGTATTTCCTTATGAAGTGGTATTCTTCCATATCCTTTCGAGAGAAAACTGTCCTGTGCCTTCTCTTTTGAGGCTACACACTTAGACATACACGCAACATGAAAGCTTTTCGACTTACAACGTGTTGTTTAGGAAAAACAAGATAATTTCGCACGATGCGGGATTTCCTTAAAACGTGATTTTCTGAAAAATTTTGACGAAAGAAAATTCTCCTTTTGGTTCTCTTTAGATGCTACATGTTAAGACGTACACGCCACAACAATTCTTTTCGAGATACAACGTGTAGTTTTGGAGATACAAGCTAATTTTGTACGATGCGTTATTTCTTCTCGTAAAGAGTTTCCAATGCGTATGTATATGTCTTTACTCTGCAAAACTGTATTTCCTTATGAAGTGGTATTCTTACATATCCTTTCGAGAGAAAACTGTCCTGTGCCTTCTCTTTTGAGGCTACACACTTAGACATACACGCAACATGAAAGCTTTTCGACTTACAACGTGTTGTTTAGGAAAAACAAGATAATTTCGCACGATGCGGGATTTCCTTAAAACGTGATTTTCTGAAAAATTTTGACGAAAGAAAATTCTCCTTTTGGTTCTCTTTAGATGCTACATGTTAAGACGTACACGCCACAACAATTCTTTTCGAGATACAACGTGTAGTTTTGGAGATACAAGCTAATTTTGTACGATGCGTTATTTCTTCTCGTAAAGAGTTTCCAATGCGTACGTATATGTCTTTACTCTGCAAAACTGTATTTCCTTATGAAGTGGTATTCTTACATATCCTTTCGAGAGAAAACTGTCCTGTGCCTTCTCTTTTGAGGCTACACACTTAGACATACACGCAACATGAAAGCTTTTCGACTTACAACGTGTTGTTTAGGAAAAACAAGATAATTTCGCACGATGCGGGATTTCCTTAAAACGTGATTTTCTGAAAAATTTTGACCAAAGAAAATTCTCCTTTTGGTTCTCTTTAGATGCTACATGTTAAGACGTACACGCCACAACAATTCTTTTCGAGATACAACGTGTAGTTTTGGAGATACAAGCTAATTTTGTACTATGCGTTATTTCTTCTCGTAAAGAGTTTCCAATGCGTACGTATATGTCTTTACTCTGCAAAACTGTATTTCCTTATGAAGTGGTATTCTTCCATATCCTTTCGAGAGAAAACTGTCCTGTGCCTTCTCTTTTGAGGCTACACACTTAGACATACACGCAACATGAAAGCTTTTCGACTTACAACGTGTTGTTTAGGAAAAACAAGATAATTTCGCACGATGCGGGATTTCCTTAAAACGTGATTTTCTGAAAAATTTTGACGAAAGAAAATTCTCCTTTTGGTTCTCTTTAGATGCTACATGTTAAGACGTACACGCCACAACAATTCTTTTCGAGATACAACGTGTAGTTTTGGAGATACAAGCTAATTTTGTACGATGCGTTATTTCTTCTCGTAAAGAGTTTCCAATGCGTACGTATATGTCTTTACTCTGCAAAACTGTATTTCCTTATGAAGTGGTATTCTTACATATCCTTTCGAGAGAAAACTGTCCTGTGCCTTCTCTTTTGAGGCTACACACTTAGACATACACGCAACATGAAAGCTTTTCGACTTACAACGTGTTGTTTAGGAAAAACAAGATAATTTCGCACGATGCGGGATTTCCTTAAAACGTGATTTTCTGAAAAATTTTGACGAAAGAAAATTCTCCTTTTGGTTCTCTTTAGATGCTACACGTTAAGACGTACACGCCACAACAATTCTTTTCGAGATACAACGTGTAGTTTTGGAGATACAAGCTAATTTTGTACTATGCGTTATTTCTTCTCGTAAAGAGTTTCCAATGCGTACGCATATGTCTTTACTCTGCAAAACTCTATTTCCTTATGAAGTGGTATTCTTACATATCCTTTCGAGAGAAAACTGTCCTGTGCCTTCTCTTTTGAGGCTACACACTTAGACATACACGCAACATGAAAGCTTTTCGACTTACAACGTGTTGTTTAGGAAAAACAAGATAATTTCGCACGATGCGGGATTTCCTTAAAACGTGATTTTCTGAACAATTTTGACGAAAGAAAATTCTCCTTTTGGTTCTCTTTAGATGCTACATGTTAAGACGTACACGCCACAACACTTCTTTTCGAGATACAACGTGTAGTTTTGGAGATACAAGCTAATTTTGTACTATGCGTTATTTCTTCTCGTAAAGAGTTTCCAATGCGTACGTATATGTCTTTACTCTGCAAACCTGTATTTCCTTATGAAGTGGTATTCTTACATATCCTTTCGAGAGAAAACTGTCCTGTGCCTTCTCTTTTGAGGCTACACACTTAGACATACACGCAACATGAAAGCTTTTCGACTTACAACGTGTTGTTTAGGAAAAACAAGATAATTTCGCACGATGCGGGATTTCCTTAAAACGTGAGTTTCTGAAAAATTTTGACGAAAGAAAATTCTCCTTTTCGTTCTCTTTAGATGCTACATGTTAAGACGTACACGCCACAACAATTCTTTTCGAGATACAACGTGTAGTTTTGGAGATACAAGCTAATTTTGTACGATGCGTTATTTCTTCTCGTAAAGAGTTTCCAATGCGTACGTATATGTCTTTACTCTGCAAAACTGTATTTCCTTATGAAGTGGTATTCTTACATATCCTTTCGAGAGAAAACTGTCCTGTGCCTTCTCTTTTGAGGCTACACACTTAGACATACACGCAACATGAAAGCTTTTCGACTTACAACGTGTTGTTTAGGAAAAACAAGATAATTTCGCACGATGCGGGATTTCCTTAAAACGTGATTTTCTGAAAAATTTTGACGAAAGAAAATTCTCCTTTTGGTTCTCTTTAGATGCTACATGTTAAGACGTACACGCCACAACAATTCTTTTCGAGATACAACGTGTAGTTTTGGAGATACAAGCTAATTTTGTACGATGCGTTATTTCTTCTCGTAAAGAGTTTCCAATGCGTACGTATATGTCTTTACTCTGCAAAACTGTATTTCCTTATGAAGTGGTATTCTTACATATCCTTTCGAGAGAAAACTGTCCTGTGCCTTCTCTTTTGAGGCTACACACTTAGACATACACGCAACATGAAAGCTTTTCGACTTACAACGTGTTGTTTAGGAAAAACAAGATAATTTCGCACGATGCGGGATTTCCTTAAAACGTGATTTTCTGAAAAATTTTGACGAAAGAAAATTCTCCTTTTGGTTCTCTTTAGATGCTACATGTTAAGACGTACACGCCACAACAATTCTTTTCGAGATACAACGTGTAGTTTTGGAGATACAAGCTAATTTTGTACGATGCGTTATTTCTTCTCGTAAAGAGTTTCCAATGCGTACGTATATGTCTTTACTCTGCAAAACTGTATTTCCTTATGAAGTGGTATTCTTACATATCCTTTCGAGAGAAAACTGTCCTGTGCCTTCTCTTTTGAGGCTACACACTTAGACATACACGCAACATGAAAGCTTTTCGACTTACAACGTGTTGTTTAGGAAAAACAAGATAATTTCGCACGATGCGGGATTTCCTTAAAACGTGATTTTCTGAAAAATTTTGACGAAAGAAAATTCTCCTTTTGGTTTTCTTTAGATGCTACATGTTAAGACGTACACGCCACAACAATTCTTTTCGAGATACAACGTGTAGTTTTGGAGATACAAGCTAATTTTGTACGATGCGTTATTTCTTCTCGTAAAGAGTTTCCAATGCGTACGTATATGTCTTTACTCTGCAAAACTGTAATTCCTTATGAAGTGGTATTCTTACATATCCTTTCGAGAGAAAACTGTCCTGTGCCTTCTCTTTTGAGGCTACACACTTAGACATACACGCAACATGAAAGCTTTTCGACTTACAACGTGTTGTTTAGGAAAAACAAGATAATTTCGCACGATGCGGGATTTCCTTAAAACGTGATTTTCTGAAAAATTTTGACCAAAGAAAATTCTCCTTTTGGTTCTCTTTAGATGCTACATGTTAAGACGTACACGCCACAACAATTCTTTTCGAGATACAACGTGTAGTTTTGGAGATACAAGCTAATTTTGTACGATGCGTTATTTCTTCTCGTAAAGAGTTTCCAATGCGTACGTATATGTCTTTACTCTGCAAAACTGTATTTCCTTATGAAGTGGTATTCTTACATATCCTTTCGAGAGAAAACTGTCCTGTGCCTTCTCTTTTGAGGCTACACACTTAGACATACACGCAACATGAAAGCTTTTCGACTTACAACGTGTTGTTTAGGAAAAACAAGATAATTTCGCACGATGCGGGATTTCCTTAAAACGTGATTTTCTGAAAAATTTTGACGAAAGAAAATTCTCCGTTTGGTTCTCTTTAGATGCTACATGTTAAGACGTACACGCCACAACAATTCTTTTCGAGATACAACGTGTAGTTTTGGAGATACAAGCTAATTTTTTACGATGCGTTATTTCTTCTCGTAAAGAGTTTCCAATGCGTACGTATATGTCTTGACTCTGCAAAACTGTATTTCCTTATGAAGTGGTATTCTTACATATCCTTTCGAGAGAAAACTGTCCTGTGCCTTCTCTTTTGAGGCTACACACTTAGACATACACGCAACATGAAAGCTTTTCGACTTACAACGTGTTGTTTAGGAAAAACAAGATAATTTCGCACGATGCGGGATTTCCTTAAAACGTGATTTTCTGAAAAATTTTGACGAAAGAAAATTCTCCTTTTGGTTCTCTTTAGATGCTACATGTTAAGACGTACACGCCACAACAATTCTTTTCGAGATACAACGTGTAGTTTTGGAGATACAAGCTAATTTTGTACGATGCGTTATTTCTTCTCGTAAAGAGTTTCCAATGCGTACGTATATGTCTTTACTCTGCAAAACTGTATTTCCTTATGAAGTGGTATTCTTACATATCCTTTCGAGAGAAAACTGTCCTGTGCCTTCTCTTTTGAGGCTACACACTTAGACATACACGCAACATGAAAGCTTTTCGACTTACAACGTGTTGTTTAGGAAAAACAAGATAATTTCGCACGATGCGGGATTTCCTTAAAACGTGATTTTCTGAAAAATTTTGACGAAAGAAAATTCTCCTTTTGGTTTTCTTTAGATGCTACATGTTAAGACGTACACGCCACAACAATTCTTTTCGAGATACAACGTGTAGTTTTGGAGATACAAGCTAATTTTGTACGATGCGTTATTTCTTCTCGTAAAGAGTTTCCAATGCGTACGTATATGTCTTTACTCTGCAAAACTGTATTTCCTTATGAAGTGGTATTCTTACATATCCTTTCGAGAGAAAACTGTCCTGTGCCTTCTCTTTTGAGGCTACACACTTAGACATACACGCAACATGAAAGCTTTTCGACTTACAACGTGTTGTTTAGGAAAAACAAGATAATTTCGCACGATGCGGGATTTCCTTAAAACGTGATTTTCTGAAAAATTTTGACGAAAGAAAATTCTCCTTTTGGTTCTCTTTAGATGCTACACGTTAAGACGTACACGCCACAACAATTCTTTTCGAGATACAACGTGTAGTTTTGGAGATACAAGCTAATTTTGTACGATGCGTTATTTCTTCTCGTAAAGAGTTTCCAATGCGTACGCATATGTCTTTACTCTGCAAAACTGTATTTCCTCATGAAGTGGTATTCTTACATATCCTTTCGAGAGAAAACTGTCCTGTGCCTTCTCTTTTGAGGCTACACACTTAGACATACACGCAACATGAAAGCTTTTCGACTTACAACGTGTTGTTTAGGAAAAACAAGATAATTTCGCACGATGCGGGATTTCCTTAAAACGTGATTTTCTGAAAAATTTTGACGAAAGAAAATTCTCCTTTTGGTTCTCTTTAGATGCTACACGTTAAGACGTACACGCCACAACAATTCTTTTCGAGATACAACGTGTAGTTTTGGAGATACAAGCTAATTTTGTACGATGCGTTATTTCTTCTCGTAAAGAGTTTCCAATGCGTACGTATATGTCTTTACTCTGCAAAACTCTATTTCCTTATGAAGTGGTATTCTTACATATCCTTTCGAGAGAAAACTGTCCTGTGCCTTCTCTTTTGAGGCTACACACTTAGACATACACGCAACATGAAAGCTTTTCGACTTACAACGTGTTGTTTAGGAAAAACAAGATAATTTCGCACGATGCGGGATTTCCTTAAAACGTGATTTTCTGAAAAATTTTGACGAAAGAAAATTCTCCTTTTGGTTCTCTTTAGATGCTACATGTTAAGACGTACACGCCACAACAATTCTTTTCGAGATACAACGTGTAGTTTTGGAGATACAAGCTAATTTTGTACGATGCGTTATTTCTTCTCGTAAAGAGTTTCCAATGCGTACGTATATGTCTTTACTCTGCAAAACTGTATTTCCTTATGAAGTGGTATTCTTACATATCCTTTTGAGAGAAAACTGTCCTGTGCCTTCTCTTTTGAGGCTACACACTTAGACATACACGCAACATGAAAGCTTTTCGACTTACAACGTGTTGTTTAGGAAAAACAAGATAATTTCGCACGATGCGGGATTTCCTTAAAACGTGATTTTCTGAAAAATTTTGACCAAAGAAAATTCTCCTTTTGGTTCTCTTTAGATGCTACATGTTAAGACGTACACGCCACAACAATTCTTTTCGAGATACAACGTGTAGTTTTGGAGATACAAGCTAATTTTGTACGATGCGTTATTTCTTCTCGTAAAGAGTTTCCAATGCGTACGTATATGTCTTTACTCTGCAAAACTGTATTTCCTTATGAAGTGGTATTCTTACATATCCTTTCGAGAGAAAACTGTCCTGTGCCTTCTCTTTTGAGGCTACACACTTAGACATACACGCAACATGAAAGCTTTTCGACTTACAACGTGTTGTTTAGGAAAAACAAGATAATTTCGCACGATGCGGGATTTCCTTAAAACGTGATTTTCTGAAAAATTTTGACCAAAGAAAATTCTCCTTTTGGTTCTCTTTAGATGCTACATGTTAAGACGTACACGCCACAACAATTCTTTTCGAGATACAACGTGTAGTTTTGGAGATACAAGCTAATTTTGTACTATGCGTTATTTCTTCTCGTAAAGAGTTTCCAATGCGTACGTATATGTCTTTACTCTGCAAAACTGTATTTCCTTATGAAGTGGTATTCTTCCATATCCTTTCGAGAGAAAACTGTCCTGTGCCTTCTCTTTTGAGGCTACACACTTAGACATACACGCAACATGAAAGCTTTTCGACTTACAACGTGTTGTTTAGGAAAAACAAGATAATTTCGCACGATGCGGGATTTCCTTAAAACGTGATTTTCTGAAAAATTTTGACGAAAGAAAATTCTCCTTTTGGTTCTCTTTAGATGCTACATGTTAAGACGTACACGCCACAACAATTCTTTTCGAGATACAACGTGTAGTTTTGGAGATACAAGCTAATTTTGTACGATGCGTTATTTCTTCTCGTAAAGAGTTTCCAATGCGTACGTATATGTCTTTACTCTGCAAAACTGTATTTCCTTATGAAGTGGTATTCTTACATATCCTTTCGAGAGAAAACTGTCCTGTGCCTTCTCTTTTGAGGCTACACACTTAGACATACACGCAACATGAAAGCTTTTCGACTTACAACGTGTTGTTTAGGAAAAACAAGATAATTTCGCACGATGCGGGATTTCCTTAAAACGTGATTTTCTGAAAAATTTTGACGAAAGAAAATTCTCCTTTTGGTTCTCTTTAGATGCTACATGTTAAGACGTACACGCCACAACAATTCTTTTCGAGATACAACGTGTAGTTTTGGAGATACAAGCTAATTTTGTACGATGCGTTATTTCTTCTCGTAAAGAGTTTCCAATGCGTACGTATATGTCTTTACTCTGCAAAACTGTATTTCCTTATGAAGTGGTATTCTTACATATCCTTTCGAGAGAAAACTGTCCTGTGCCTTCTCTTTTGAGGCTACACACTTAGACATACACGCAACATGAAAGCTTTTCGACTTACAACGTGTTGTTTAGGAAAAACAAGATAATTTCGCACGATGCGGGATTTCCTTAAAACGTGATTTTCTGAAAAATTTTGACCAAAGAAAATTCTCCTTTTGGTTCTCTTTAGATGCTACATGTTAAGACGTACACGCCACAACAATTCTTTTCGAGATACAACGTGTAGTTTTGGAGATACAAGCTAATTTTGTACTATGCGTTATTTCTTCTCGTAAAGAGTTTCCAATGCGTACGTATATGTCTTTACTCTGCAAAACTGTATTTCCTTATGAAGTGGTATTCTTCCATATCCTTTCGAGAGAAAACTGTCCTGTGCCTTCTCTTTTGAGGCTACACACTTAGACATACACGCAACATGAAAGCTTTTCGACTTACAACGTGTTGTTTAGGAAAAACAAGATAATTTCGCACGATGCGGGATTTCCTTAAAACGTGATTTTCTGAAAAATTTTGACGAAAGAAAATTCTCCTTTTGGTTCTCTTTAGATGCTACATGTTAAGACGTACACGCCACAACAATTCTTTTCGAGATACAACGTGTAGTTTTGGAGATACAAGCTAATTTTGTACGATGCGTTATTTCTTCTCGTAAAGAGTTTCCAATGCGTACGTATATGTCTTTACTCTGCAAAACTGTATTTCCTTATGAAGTGGTATTCTTACATATCCTTTCGAGAGAAAACTGTCCTGTGCCTTCTCTTTTGAGGCTACACACTTAGACATACACGCAACATGAAAGCTTTTCGACTTACAACGTGTTGTTTAGGAAAAACAAGATAATTTCGCACGATGCGGGATTTCCTTAAAACGTGATTTTCTGAAAAATTTTGACGAAAGAAAATTCTCCTTTTGGTTCTCTTTAGATGCTACATGTTAAGACGTACACGCCACAACAATTCTTTTCGAGATACAACGTGTAGTTTTGGAGATACAATCTAATTTTGTACGATGCGTTATTTCTTCTCGTAAAGAGTTTCCAATGCGTACGTATATGTCTTTACTCTGCAAAACTGTATTTCCTTATGAAGTGGTATTCTTACATATCCTTTCCAGAGAAAACTGTCCTGTGCCTTCTCTTTTGAGGCTACACACTTAGACATACACGCAACATGAAAGCTTTTCGACTTACAACGTGTTGTTTAGGAAAAACAAGATAATTTCGCACGATGCGGGATTTCCTTAAAACGTGATTTTCTGAAAAATTTTGATGAAAGAAAATTCTCCTTTTGGTTCTCTTTAGATGCTACATGTTAAGACGTACACGCCACAACAATTCTTTTCGAGATACAACGTGTAGTTTTGGAGATACAAGCTAATTTTGTACGATGCGTTATTTCTTCTCGTAAAGAGTTTCCAATGCGTACGTATATGTCTTTACTCTGCAAAACTGTATTTCCTTATGAAGTGGTATTCTTACATATCCTTTCGAGAGAAAACTGTCCTGTGCCTTCTCTTTTGAGGCTACACACTTAGACATACACGCAACATGAAAGCTTTTCGACTTACAACGTGTTGTTTAGGAAAAACAAGATAATTTCGCACGATGCGGGATTTCCTTAAAACGTGATTTTCTGAAAAATTTTGACGAAAGAAAATTCTCCTTTTGGTTCTCTTTAGATGCTACACGTTAAGACGTACACGCCACAACAATTCTTTTCGAGATACAACGTGTAGTTTTGGAGATACAAGCTAATTTTGTACGATGCGTTATTTCTTCTCGTAAAGAGTTTCCAATGCGTACGCATATGTCTTTACTCTGCAAAACTCTATTTCCTTATGAAGTGGTATTCTTACATATCCTTTCGAGAGAAAACTGTCCTGTGCCTTCTCTTTTGAGGCTACACACTTAGACATACACGCAACATGAAAGCTTTTCGACTTACAACGTGTTGTTTAGGAAAAACAAGATAATTTCGCACGATGCGGGATTTCCTTAAAACGTGATTTTCTGAAAAATTTTGACGAAAGAAAATTCTCCTTTTGGTTCTCTTTAGATGCTACACGTTAAGACGTACACGCCACAACAATTCTTTTCGAGATACAACGTGTAGTTTTGGAGATACAAGCTAATTTTGTACGATGCGTTATTTCTTCTCGTAAAGAGTTTCCAATGCGTACGTATATGTCTTTACTCTGCAAAACTGTATTTCCTTATGAAGTGGTATTCTTACATATCCTTTCGAGAGAAAACTGTCCTGTGCCTTCTCTTTTGAGGCTACACACTTAGACATACACGCAACATGAAAGCTTTTCGACTTACAACGTGTTGTTTAGGAAAAACAAGATAATTTCGCATGATGCGGGATTTCCTTAAAACGTGATTTTCTGAAAAATTTTGACGAAAGAAAATTCTCCTTTTGGTTCTCTTTAGATGCTACATGTTAAGACGTACACGCCACAACAATTCTTTTCGAGATACAACGTGTAGTTTTGGAGATACAAGCTAATTTTGTACGATGCGTTATTTCTTCTCGTAAAGAGTTTCCAATGCGTACGTATATGTCTTTGCTCCGCAAAACTGTATTTCCTTATGAAGTGGTATTCTTACATATCCTTTCGAGAGAAAACTGTCCTGTGCCTTCTCTTTTGAGGCTACACACTTAGACATACACGCAACATGAAAGCTTTTCGACTTACAACGTGTTGTTTAGGAAAAACAAGATAATTTCGCACGATGCGGGATTTCCTTAAAACGTGATTTTCTGAAAAATTTTGACGAAAGAAAATTCTCCTTTTGGTTCTCTTTAGATGCTACATGTTAAGACGTACACGCCACAACAATTCTTTTCGAGATACAACGTGTAGTTTTGGAGATACAAGCTAATTTTGTACGATGCGTTATTTCTTCTCGTAAAGAGTTTCCAATGCGTACGTATATGTCTTTACTCTGCAAAACTGTATTTCCTTATGAAGTGGTATTCTTACATATCCTTTCGAGAGAAAACTGTCCTGTGCCTTCTCTTTTGAGGCTACACACTTAGACATACACGCAATATGAAAGCTTTTCGACTTACAACGTGTTGTTTAGGAAAAACAAGATAATTTCGCACGATGCGGGATTTCCTTAAAACGTGATTTTCTGAAAAATTTTGACGAAAGAAAATTCTCCTTTTGGTTCTCTTTAGATGCTACACGTTAAGACGTACACGCCACAACAATTCTTTTCGAGATACAACGTGTAGTTTTGGAGATACAAGCTAATTTTGTACGATGCGTTATTTCTTCTCGTAAAGAGTTTCCAATGCGTACGTATATGTCTTTACTCTGCAAAACTGTATTTCCTTATGAAGTGGTATTCTTACATATCCTTTCGAGAGAAAACTGTCCTGTGCCTTCTCTTTTGAGGCTACACACTTAGACATACACGCAACATGAAAGCTTTTCGACTTACAACGTGTTGTTTAGGAAAAACAAGATAATTTCGCACGATGCGGGATTTCCTTAAAACGTGATTTTCTGAAAAATTTTGACGAAAGAAAATTCTCCTTTTGGTTCTCTTTAGATGCTACACGTTAAGACGTACACGCCACAACAATTCTTTTCGAGATACAACGTGTAGTTTTGGAGATACAAGCTAATTTTGTACGATGCGTTATTTCTTCTCGTAAAGAGTTTCCAATGCGTACGTATATGTCTTTACTCTGCAAAACTGTATTTCCTTATGAAGTGGTATTCTTACATATCCTTTCGAGAGAAAACTGTCCTGTGCCTTCTCTTTTGAGGCTACACACTTAGACATACACGCAACATGAAAGCTTTTCGACTTAAAACGTGTTGTTTAGGAAAAACAAGATAATTTCGCACGATGCGGGATTTCCTTAAAACTTGATTTTTTGAAAAATTTTGACGAAAGAAAATTCTCCTTTTGGTTCTCTTTAGATGCTACACGTTAAGACGTACACGCCACAACAATTCTTTTCGAGATACAACGTGTAGTTTTGGAGATACAAGCTAATTTTGTACGATGCGTTATTTCTTCTCGTAAAGAGTTTCCAATGCGTACGTATATGTCTTTACTCTGCAAAACTGTATTTCCTTATGAAGTGGTATTCTTACATATCCTTTCGAGAGAAAACTGTCCTGTGCCTTCTCTTTTGAGGCTACACACTTAGACATACACGCAACATGAAAGCTTTCGACTTACGACGTGTTGTTTAGGAAAAACAAGATAATTTCGCACGATGCGGGATTTCCTTAAAACGTGATTTTCTGAAAAATTTTGACGAAAGAAAATTCTCCTTTTGGTTCTCTTTAGATGCTACATGTTAAGACGTACACGCCACAACAATTCTTTTCGAGATACAACGTGTAGTTTTGGAGATACAAGCTAATTTTGTACGATGCGTTATTTCTTCTCGTAAAGAGTTTCCAATGCGTACGTATATGTCTTTACTCTGCAAACCTGTATTTCCTTATGAAGTGGTATTCTTACATATCCTTTCGAGAGAAAACTGTCCTGTGCCTTCTCTTTTGAGGCTACACACTTAGACATACACGCAACATGAAAGCTTTTCGACTTACAACGTGTTGTTTAGGGAAAACAAGATAATTTCGCACGATGCGGGATTTCCTTAAAACGTGATTTTCTGAAAAATTTTGACGAAAGAAAATTCTCCTTTTGGTTCTCTTTAGATGCTACATGTTAAGACGTACACGCCACAACAATTCTTTTCGAGATACAACGTGTAGTTTTGGAGATACAAGCTAATTTTGTACGATGCGTTATTTCTTCTCGTAAAGAGTTTCCAATGCGTACATATATGTCTTTACTCTGCAAAACTGTATTTCCTTATGAAGTGGTATTCTTACATATCCTTTCGAGAGAAAACTGTCCTGTGCCTTCTCTTTTGAGGCTACACACTTAGACATACACGCAACATGAAAGCTTTTCGACTTACAACGTGTTGTTTAGGAAAAACAAGATAATTTCGCACGATGCGGGATTTCCTTAAAACGTGATTTTCTGAAAAATTTTGACGAAAGAAAATTCTCCTTTTGGTTCTCTTTAGATGCTACATGTTAAGACGTACACGCCACAACAAATCTTTTCGAGATACAACGTGTAGTTTTGGAGATACAAGCTAATTTTGTACGATGCGTTATTTCTTCTCGTAAAGAGTTTCCAATGCGTACGTATATGTCTTTACTCTGCAAAACTGTATTTCCTTATGAAGTGGTATTCTTACATATCCTTTCGAGAGAAAACTGTCCTGTGCCTTCTCTTTTGAGGCTACACACTTAGACATACACGCAACATGAAAGCTTTTCGACTTACAACGTGTTGTTTAGGAAAAACAAGATAATTTCGCACGATGCGGGATTTCCTTAAAACGTGATTTTCTGAAAAATTTTGACGAAAGAAAATTCTCCTTTTGGTTCTCTTTAGATGCTACATGTTAAGACGTACACGCCACAACAATTCTTTTCGAGATACAACGTGTAGTTTTGGAGATACAAGCTAATTTTGTACTATGCGTTATTTCTTCTCGTAAAGAGTTTCCAATGCGTACGTATATGTCTTTACTCTGCAAAACTGTATTTCCTTATGAAGTGGTATTCTTACATATCCTTTCGAGAGAAAACTGTCCTGTGCCTTCTCTTTTGAGGCTACACACTTAGACATACACGCAACATGAAAGCTTTTGGACTTACAACGTGTTGTTTAGGAAAAACAAGATAATTTCGCACGATGCGGGATTTCCTTAAAACGTGATTTTCTGAAAAATTTTGACGAAAGAAAATTCTCCTTTTGGTTCTCTTTAGATGCTACACGTTAAGACGTACACGCCACAACAATTCTTTTCGAGATACAACGTGTAGTTTTGGAGATACAAGCTAATTTTGTACGATGCGTTATTTCTTCTCGTAAAGAGTTTCCAATGCGTACATATATGTCTTTACTCTGCAAAACTGTATTTCCTTATGAAGTGGTATTCTTACATATCCTTTCGAGAGAAAACTGTCCTGTGCCTTCTCTTTTGAGGCTACACACTTAGACATACACGCAACATGAAAGCTTTTCGACTTACAACGTGTTGTTTAGGAAAAACAAGATAATTTCGCACGATGCGGGATTTCCTTAAAACTTGATTTTTTGAAAAATTTTGACGAAAGAAAATTCTCCTTTTGGTTCTCTTTAGATGCTACACGTTAAGACGTACACGCCACAACAATTCTTTTCGAGATACAACGTGTAGTTTTGGAGATACAAGCTAATTTTGTACGATGCGTTATTTCTTCTCGTAAAGAGTTTCCAATGCGTACGTATATGTCTTTACTCTGCAAAACTGTATTTCCTTATGAAGTGGTATTCTTACATATCCTTTCGAGAGAAAACTGTCCTGTGCCTTCTCTTTTGAGGCTACACACTTAGACATACACGCAACATGAAAGCTTTCGACTTACGACGTGTTGTTTAGGAAAAACAAGATAATTTCGCACGATGCGGGATTTCCTTAAAACGTGATTTTCTGAAAAATTTTGACGAAAGAAAATTCTCCTTTTGGTTCTCTTTAGATGCTACATGTTAAGACGTACACGCCACAACAATTCTTTTCGAGATACAACGTGTAGTTTTGGAGATACAAGCTAATTTTGTACGATGCGTTATTTCTTCTCGTAAAGAGTTTCCAATGCGTACGTATATGTCTTTACTCTGCAAAACTGTATTTCCTTATGAAGTGGTATTCTTACATATCCTTTCGAGAGAAAACTGTCCTGTGCCTTCTCTTTTGAGGCTACACACTTAGACATACACGCAACATGAAAGCTTTTCGACTTACAACGTGTTGTTTAGGGAAAACAAGATAATTTCGCACGATGCGGGATTTCCTTAAAACGTGATTTTCTGAAAAATTTTGACGAAAGAAAATTCTCCTTTTGGTTCTCTTTAGATGCTACATGTTAAGACGTACACGCCACAACAATTCTTTTCGAGATACAACGTGTAGTTTTGGAGATACAAGCTAATTTTGTACGATGCGTTATTTCTTCTCGTAAAGAGTTTCCAATGCGTACGTATATGTCTTTACTCTGCAAAACTGTATTTCCTTATGAAGTGGTATTCTTACATATCCTTTCGAGAGAAAACTGTCCTGTGCCTTCTCTTTTGAGGCTACACACTTAGACATACACGCAACATGAAAGCTTTTCGACTTACAACGTGTTGTTTAGGAAAAACAAGATAATTTCGCACGATGCGGGATTTCCTTAAAACGTGATTTTCTGAAAAATTTTGACGAAAGAAAATTCTCCTTTTGGTTCTCTTTAGATGCTACATGTTAAGACGTACACGCCACAACAAATCTTTTCGAGATACAACGTGTAGTTTTGGAGATACAAGCTAATTTTGTACGATGCGTTATTTCTTCTCGTAAAGACTTTCCAATGCGTACGTATATGTCTTTACTCTGCAAAACTGTATTTCCTTATGAAGTGGTATTCTTACATATCCTTTCGAGAGAAAACTGTCCTGTGCCTTCTCTTTTGAGGCTACACACTTAGACATACACGCAACATGAAAGCTTTTCGACTTACAACGTGTTGTTTAGGAAAAACAAGATAATTTCGCACGATGCGGGATTTCCTTAAAACGTGATTTTCTGAAAAATTTTGACGAAAGAAAATTCTCCTTTTGGTTCTCTTTAGATGCTACATGTTAAGACGTACACGCCACAACAATTCTTTTCGAGATACAACGTGTAGTTTTGGAGATACAAGCTAATTTTGTACGATGCGTTATTTCTTCTCGTAAAGAGTTTCCAATGCGTACGTATATGTCTTTACTCTGCAAAACTGTATTTCCTTATGAAGTGGTATTCTTACATATCCTTTCGAGAGAAAACTGTCCTGTGCCTTCTCTTTTGAGGCTACACACTTAGACATACACGCAACATGAAAGCTTTTCGACTTACAACGTGTTGTTTAGGAAAAACAAGATAATTTCGCACGATGCGGGATTTCCTTAAAACGTGATTTTCTGAAAAATATTGACGAAAGAAAATTCTCCTTTTGGTTCTCTTTAGATGCTACATGTTAAGACGTACACGCCACAACAATTCTTTTCGAGATACAACGTGTAGTTTTGGAGATACAAGCTAATTTTGTACGATGCGTTATTTCTTCTCGTAAAGAGTTTCCAATGCGTACATATATGTCTTTACTCTGCAAAACTGTATTTCCTTATGAAGTGGTATTCTTACATATCCTTTCGAGAGAAAACTGTCCTGTGCCTTCTCTTTTGAGGCTACACACTTAGACATACACGCAACATGAAAGCTTTTCGACTTACAACGTGTTGTTTAGGAAAAACAAGATAATTTCGCACGATGCGGGATTTCCTTAAAACTTGATTTTTTGAAAAATTTTGACGAAAGAAAATTCTCCTTTTGGTTCTCTTTAGATGCTACACGTTAAGACGTACACGCCACAACAATTCTTTTCGAGATACAACGTGTAGTTTTGGAGATACAAGCTAATTTTGTACGATGCGTTATTTCTTCTCGTAAAGAGTTTCCAATGCGTACGTATATGTCTTTACTCTGCAAAACTGTATTTCCTTATGAAGTGGTATTCTTACATATCCTTTCGAGAGAAAACTGTCCTGTGCCTTCTCTTTTGAGGCTACACACTTAGACATACACGCAACATGAAAGCTTTCGACTTACGACGTGTTGTTTAGGAAAAACAAGATAATTTCGCACGATGCGGGATTTCCTTAAAACGTGATTTTCTGAAAAATTTTGACGAAAGAAAATTCTCCTTTTGGTTCTCTTTAGATGCTACATGTTAAGACGTACATGCCACAACAATTCTTTTCGAGATACAACGTGTAGTTTTGGAGATACAAGCTAATTTTGTACGATGCGTTATTTCTTCTCGTAAAGAGTTTCCAATGCGTACGTATATGTCTTTACTCTGCAAAACTGTATTTCCTTATGAAGTGGTATTCTTACATATCCTTTCGAGAGAAAACTGTCCTGTGCCTTCTCTTTTGAGGCTACACACTTAGACATACACGCAACATGAAAGCTTTTCGACTTACAACGTGTTGTTTAGGGAAAACAAGATAATTTCGCACGATGCGGGATTTCCTTAAAACGTGATTTTCTGAAAAATTTTGACGAAAGAAAATTCTCCTTTTGGTTCTCTTTAGATGCTACATGTTAAGACGTACACGCCACAACAATTCTTTTCGAGATACAACGTGTAGTTTTGGAGATACAAGCTAATTTTGTACGATGCGTTATTTCTTCTCGTAAAGAGTTTCCAATGCGTACGTATATGTCTTTACTCTGCAAAACTGTATTTCCTTATGAAGTGGTATTCTTACATATCCTTTCGAGAGAAAACTGTCCTGTGCCTTCTCTTTTGAGGCTACACACTTAGACATACACGCAACATGAAAGCTTTTCGACTTACAACGTGTTGTTTAGGAAAAACAAGATAATTTCGCACGATGCGGGATTTCCTTAAAACGTGATTTTCTGAAAAATTTTGACGAAAGAAAATTCTCCTTTTGGTTCTCTTTAGATGCTACATGTTAAGACGTACACGCCACAACAAATCTTTTCGAGATACAACGTGTAGTTTTGGAGATACAAGCTAATTTTGTACGATGCGTTATTTCTTCTCGTAAAGAGTTTCCAATGCGTACGTATATGTCTTTACTCTGCAAAACTGTATTTCCTTATGAAGTGGTATTCTTACATATCCTTTCGAGAGAAAACTGTCCTGTGCCTTCTCTTTTGAGGCTACACACTTAGACATACACGCAACATGAAAGCTTTTCGACTTACAACGTGTTGTTTAGGAAAAACAAGATAATTTCGCACGATGCGGGATTTCCTTAAAACGTGATTTTCTGAAAAATTTTGACGAAAGAAAATTCTCCTTTTGGTTCTCTTTAGATGCTACATGTTAAGACGTACACGCCACAACAATTCTTTTCGAGATACAACGTGTAGTTTTGGAGATACAAGCTAATTTTGTTCGATGCGTTATTTCTTCTCGTAAAGAGTTTCCAATGCGTACGTATATGTCTTTACTCTGCAAAACTGTATTTCCTTATGAAGTGGTATTCTTACATATCCTTTCGAGAGAAAACTGTCCTGTGCCTTCTCTTTTGAGGCTACACACTTAGACATACACGCAACATGAAAGCTTTTGGACTTACAACGTGTTGTTTAGGAAAAACAAGATAATTTCGCACGATGCGGGATTTCCTTAAAACGTGATTTTCTGAAAAATTTTGACGAAAGAAAATTCTCCTTTTGGTTCTCTTTAGATGCTACATGTTAAGACGTACACGCCACAACAAATCTTTTCGAGATACAACGTGTAGTTTTGGAGATACAAGCTAATTTTGTACGATGCGTTATTTCTTCTCGTAAAGAGTTTCCAATGCGTACGTATATGTCTTTACTCTGCAAAACTGTATTTCCTTATGAAGTGGTATTCTTACATATCCTTTCGAGAGAAAACTGTCCTGTGCCTTCTCTTTTGAGGCTACACACTTAGACATACACGCAACATGAAAGCTTTTCGACTTACAACGTGTTGTTTAGGAAAAACAAGATAATTTCGCACGATGCGGGATTTCCTTAAAACGTGATTTTCTGAAAAATTTTGACGAAAGAAAATTCTCCTTTTGGTTCTCTTTAGATGCTACATGTTAAGACGTACACGCCACAACAATTCTTTTCGAGATACAACGTGTAGTTTTGGAGATACAAGCTAATTTTGTACGATGCGTTATTTCTTCTCGTAAAGAGTTTCCAATGCGTACATATATGTCTTTACTCTGCAAAACTGTATTTCCTTATGAAGTGGTATTCTTACATATCCTTTCGAGAGAAAACTGTCCTGTGCCTTCTCTTTTGAGGCTACACACTTAGACATACACGCAACATGAAAGCTTTTCGACTTACAACGTGTTGTTTAGGAAAAACAAGATAATTTCGCACGATGCGGGATTTCCTTAAAACTTGATTTTTTGAAAAATTTTGACGAAAGAAAATTCTCCTTTTGGTTCTCTTTAGATGCTACACGTTAAGACGTACACGCCACAACAATTCTTTTCGAGATACAACGTGTAGTTTTGGAGATACAAGCTAATTTTGTACGATGCGTTATTTCTTCTCGTAAAGAGTTTCCAATGCGTACGTATATGTCTTTACTCTGCAAAACTGTATTTCCTTATGAAGTGGTATTCTTACATATCCTTTCGAGAGAAAACTGTCCTGTGCCTTCTCTTTTGAGGCTACACACTTAGACATACACGCAACATGAAAGCTTTCGACTTACGACGTGTTGTTTAGGAAAAACAAGATAATTTCGCACGATGCGGGATTTCCTTAAAACGTGATTTTCTGAAAAATTTTGACGAAAGAAAATTCTCCTTTTGGTTCTCTTTAGATGCTACATGTTAAGACGTACATGCCACAACAATTCTTTTCGAGATACAACGTGTAGTTTTGGAGATACAAGCTAATTTTGTACGATGCGTTATTTCTTCTCGTAAAGAGTTTCCAATGCGTACGTATATGTCTTTACTCTGCAAAACTGTATTTCCTTATGAAGTGGTATTCTTACATATCCTTTCGAGAGAAAACTGTCCTGTGCCTTCTCTTTTGAGGCTACACACTTAGACATACACGCAACATGAAAGCTTTTCGACTTACAACGTGTTGTTTAGGGAAAACAAGATAATTTCGCACGATGCGGGATTTCCTTAAAACGTGATTTTCTGAAAAATTTTGACGAAAGAAAATTCTCCTTTTGGTTCTCTTTAGATGCTACATGTTAAGACGTACACGCCACAACAATTCTTTTCGAGATACAACGTGTAGTTTTGGAGATACAAGCTAATTTTGTACGATGCGTTATTTCTTCTCGTAAAGAGTTTCCAATGCGTACGTATATGTCTTTACTCTGCAAAACTGTATTTCCTTATGAAGTGGTATTCTTACATATCCTTTCGAGAGAAAACTGTCCTGTGCCTTCTCTTTTGAGGCTACACACTTAGACATACACGCAACATGAAAGCTTTTCGACTTACAACGTGTTGTTTAGGAAAAACAAGATAATTTCGCACGATGCGGGATTTCCTTAAAACGTGATTTTCTGAAAAATTTTGACGAAAGAAAATTCTCCTTTTGGTTCTCTTTAGATGCTACATGTTAAGACGTACACGCCACAACAAATCTTTTCGAGATACAACGTGTAGTTTTGGAGATACAAGCTAATTTTGTACGATGCGTTATTTCTTCTCGTAAAGAGTTTCCAATGCGTACGTATATGTCTTTACTCTGCAAAACTGTATTTCCTTATGAAGTGGTATTCTTACATATCCTTTCGAGAGAAAACTGTCCTGTGCCTTCTCTTTTGAGGCTACACACTTAGACATACACGCAACATGAAAGCTTTTCGACTTACAACGTGTTGTTTAGGAAAAACAAGATAATTTCGCACGATGCGGGATTTCCTTAAAACGTGATTTTCTGAAAAATTTTGACGAAAGAAAATTCTCCTTTTGGTTCTCTTTAGATGCTACATGTTAAGACGTACACGCCACAACAATTCTTTTCGAGATACAACGTGTAGTTTTGGAGATACAAGCTAATTTTGTTCGATGCGTTATTTCTTCTCGTAAAGAGTTTCCAATGCGTACGTATATGTCTTTACTCTGCAAAACTGTATTTCCTTATGAAGTGGTATTCTTACATATCCTTTCGAGAGAAAACTGTCCTGTGCCTTCTCTTTTGAGGCTACACACTTAGACATACACGCAACATGAAAGCTTTTGGACTTACAACGTGTTGTTTAGGAAAAACAAGATAATTTCGCACGATGCGGGATTTCCTTAAAACTTGATTTTTTGAAAAATTTTGACGAAAGAAAATTCTCCTTTTGGTTCTCTTTAGATGCTACACGTTAAGACGTACACGCCACAACAATTCTTTTCGA
Source organism: Apodemus sylvaticus (assembly GCF_947179515.1). Classification (NCBI taxonomy): domain Eukaryota; kingdom Metazoa; phylum Chordata; class Mammalia; order Rodentia; family Muridae; genus Apodemus; species Apodemus sylvaticus. Next base: position 1,547,891 of record NW_026263312.1, read on the forward strand.
GATACAACGTGTAGTTTTGGAGATACAAGCTAATTTTGTACGATGCGTTATTTCTTCTCGTAAAGAGTTTCCAATGCGTACGTATATGTCTTTACTCTGCAAAACTGTATTTCCTTATGAAGTGGTATTCTTACATATCCTTTCGAGAAAAAACTGTCCTGTGCCTTCTCTTTTGAGGCTACACACTTAGACATACACGCAACATGAAAGCTTTCGACTTACGACGTGTTGTTTAGGAAAAACAAGATAATTTCGCACGATGCGGGATTTCCTTAAAACGTGATTTTCTGAAAAATTTTGACGAAAGAAAATTCTCCTTTTGGTTCTCTTTAGATGCTACATGTTAAGACGTACATGCCACAACAATTCTTTTCGAGATACAACGTGTAGTTTTGGAGATACAAGCTAATTTTGTACGATGCGTTATTTCTTCTCGTAAAGAGTTTCCAATGCGTACGTATATGTCTTTACTCTGCAAAACTGTATTTCCTTATGAAGTGGTATTCTTACATATCCTTTCGAGAGAAAACTGTCCTGTGCCTTCTCTTTTGAGGCTACACACTTAGACATACACGCAACATGAAAGCTTTTCGACTTACAACGTGTTGTTTAGGGAAAACAAGATAATTTCGCACGATGCGGGATTTCCTTAAAACGTGATTTTCTGAAAAATTTTGACGAAAGAAAATTCTCCTTTTGGTTCTCTTTAGATGCTACATGTTAAGACGTACACGCCACAACAATTCTTTTCGAGATACAACGTGTAGTTTTGGAGATACAAGCTAATTTTGTACGATGCGTTATTTCTTCTCGTAAAGAGTTTCCAATGCGTACGTATATGTCTTTACTCTGCAAAACTGTATTTCCTTATGAAGTGGTATTCTTACATATCCTTTCGAGAGAAAACTGTCCTGTGCCTTCTCTTTTGAGGCTACACACTTAGACATACACGCAACATGAAAGCTTTTCGACTTACAACGTGTTGTTTAGGAAAAACAAGATAATTTCGCACGATGCGGGATTTCCTTAAAACGTGATTTTCTGAAAAATTTTGACGAAAGAAAATTCTCCTTTTGGTTCTCTTTAGATGCTACATGTTAAGACGTACACGCCACAACAATTCTTTTCGAGATACAACGTGTAGTTTTGGAGATACAAGCTAATTTTGTTCGATGCGTTATTTCTTCTCGTAAAAAGTTTCCAATGCGTACGTATATGTCTTTACTCTGCAAAACTGTATTTCCTTATGAAGTGGTATTCTTACATATCCTTTCGAGAGAAAACTGTCCTGTGCCTTCTCTTTTGAGGCTACACACTTAGACATACACGCAACATGAAAGCTTTTCGACTTACAACGTGTTGTTTAGGAAAAACAAGATAATTTCGCACGATGCGGGATTTCCTTAAAACTTGATTTTTTGAAAAATTTTGACGAAAGAAAATTCTCCTTTTGGTTCTCTTTAGATGCTACACGTTAAGACGTACACGCCACAACAATTCTTTTCGAGATACAACGTGTAGTTTTGGAGATACAAGCTAATTTTGTACGATGCGTTATTTCTTCTCGTAAAGAGTTTCCAATGCGTACGTATATGTCTTTACTCTGCAAAACTGTATTTCCTTATGAAGTGGTATTCTTACATATCCTTTCGAGAGAAAACTGTCCTGTGCCTTCTCTTTTGAGGCTACACACTTAGACATACACGCAACATGAAAGCTTTCGACTTACGACGTGTTGTTTAGGAAAAACAAGATAATTTCGCACGATGCGGGATTTCCTTAAAACGTGATTTTCTGAAAAATTTTGACGAAAGAAAATTCTCCTTTTGGTTCTCTTTAGATGCTACATGTTAAGACGTACATGCCACAACAATTCTTTTCGAGATACAACGTGTAGTTTTGGAGATACAAGCTAATTTTGTACGATGCGTTATTTCTTCTCGTAAAGAGTTTCCAATGCGTACGTATATGTCTTTACTCTGCAAAACTGTATTTCCTTATGAAGTGGTATTCTTACATATCCTTTCGAGAGAAAACTGTCCTGTGCCTTCTCTTTTGAGGCTACACACTTAGACATACACGCAACATGAAAGCTTTTCGACTTACAACGTGTTGTTTAGGGAAAACAAGATAATTTCGCACGATGCGGGATTTCCTTAAAACGTGATTTTCTGAAAAATTTTGACGAAAGAAAATTCTCCTTTTGGTTCTCTTTAGATGCTACATGTTAAGACGTACACGCCACAACAATTCTTTTCGAGATACAACGTGTAGTTTTGGAGATACAAGCTAATTTTGTACGATGCGTTATTTCTTCTCGTAAAGAGTTTCCAATGCGTACGTATATGTCTTTACTCTGCAAAACTGTATTTCCTTATGAAGTGGTATTCTTACATATCCTTTCGAGAGAAAACTGTCCTGTGCCTTCTCTTTTGAGGCTACACACTTAGACATACACGCAACATGAAAGCTTTTCGACTTACAACGTGTTGTTTAGGAAAAACAAGATAATTTCGCACGATGCGGGATTTCCTTAAAACGTGATTTTCTGAAAAATTTTGACGAAAGAAAATTCTCCTTTTGGTTCTCTTTAGATGCTACATGTTAAGACGTACACGCCACAACAAATCTTTTCGAGATACAACGTGTAGTTTTGGAGATACAAGCTAATTTTGTACGATGCGTTATTTCTTCTCGTAAAGAGTTTCCAATGCGTACGTATATGTCTTTACTCTGCAAAACTGTATTTCCTTATGAAGTGGTATTCTTACATATCCTTTCGAGAGAAAACTGTCCTGTGCCTTCTCTTTTGAGGCTACACACTTAGACATACACGCAACATGAAAGCTTTTCGACTTACAACGTGTTGTTTAGGAAAAACAAGATAATTTCGCACGATGCGGGATTTCCTTAAAACGTGATTTTCTGAAAAATTTTGACGAAAGAAAATTCTCCTTTTGGTTCTCTTTAGATGCTACATGTTAAGACGTACACGCCACAACAATTCTTTTCGAGATACAACGTGTAGTTTTGGAGATACAAGCTAATTTTGTTCGATGCGTTATTTCTTCTCGTAAAGAGTTTCCAATGCGTACGTATATGTCTTTACTCTGCAAAACTGTATTTCCTTATGAAGTGGTATTCTTACATATCCTTTCGAGAGAAAACTGTCCTGTGCCTTCTCTTTTGAGGCTACACACTTAGACATACACGCAACATGAAAGCTTTTGGACTTACAACGTGTTGTTTAGGAAAAACAAGATAATTTCGCACGATGCGGGATTTCCTTAAAACGTGATTTTCTGAAAAATTTTGACGAAAGAAAATTCTCCTTTTGGTTCTCTTTAGATGCTACATGTTAAGACGTACACGCCACAACAAATCTTTTCGAGATACAACGTGTAGTTTTGGAGATACAAGCTAATTTTGTACGATGCGTTATTTCTTCTCGTAAAGAGTTTCCAATGCGTACGTATATGTCTTTACTCTGCAAAACTGTATTTCCTTATGAAGTGGTATTCTTACATATCCTTTCGAGAGAAAACTGTCCTGTGCCTTCTCTTTTGAGGCTACACACTTAGACATACACGCAACATGAAAGCTTTTCGACTTACAACGTGTTGTTTAGGAAAAACAAGATAATTTCGCACGATGCGGGATTTCCTTAAAACGTGATTTTCTGAAAAATTTTGACGAAAGAAAATTCTCCTTTTGGTTCTCTTTAGATGCTACATGTTAAGACGTACACGCCACAACAATTCTTTTCGAGATACAACGTGTAGTTTTGGAGATACAAGCTAATTTTGTACGATGCGTTATTTCTTCTCGTAAAGAGTTTCCAATGCGTACATATATGTCTTTACTCTGCAAAACTGTATTTCCTTATGAAGTGGTATTCTTACATATCCTTTCGAGAGAAAACTGTCCTGTGCCTTCTCTTTTGAGGCTACACACTTAGACATACACGCAACATGAAAGCTTTTCGACTTACAACGTGTTGTTTAGGAAAAACAAGATAATTTCGCACGATGCGGGATTTCCTTAAAACTTGATTTTTTGAAAAATTTTGACGAAAGAAAATTCTCCTTTTGGTTCTCTTTAGATGCTACACGTTAAGACGTACACGCCACAACAATTCTTTTCGAGATACAACGTGTAGTTTTGGAGATACAAGCTAATTTTGTACGATGCGTTATTTCTTCTCGTAAAGAGTTTCCAATGCGTACGTATATGTCTTTACTCTGCAAAACTGTATTTCCTTATGAAGTGGTATTCTTACATATCCTTTCGAGAGAAAACTGTCCTGTGCCTTCTCTTTTGAGGCTACACACTTAGACATACACGCAACATGAAAGCTTTCGACTTACGACGTGTTGTTTAGGAAAAACAAGATAATTTCGCACGATGCGGGATTTCCTTAAAACGTGATTTTCTGAAAAATTTTGACGAAAGAAAATTCTCCTTTTGGTTCTCTTTAGATGCTACATGTTAAGACGTACATGCCACAACAATTCTTTTCGAGATACAACGTGTAGTTTTGGAGATACAAGCTAATTTTGTACGATGCGTTATTTCTTCTCGTAAAGAGTTTCCAATGCGTACGTATATGTCTTTACTCTGCAAAACTGTATTTCCTTATGAAGTGGTATTCTTACATATCCTTTCGAGAGAAAACTGTCCTGTGCCTTCTCTTTTGAGGCTACACACTTAGACATACACGCAACATGAAAGCTTTTCGACTTACAACGTGTTGTTTAGGGAAAACAAGATAATTTCGCACGATGCGGGATTTCCTTAAAACGTGATTTTCTGAAAAATTTTGACGAAAGAAAATTCTCCTTTTGGTTCTCTTTAGATGCTACATGTTAAGACGTACACGCCACAACAATTCTTTTCGAGATACAACGTGTAGTTTTGGAGATACAAGCTAATTTTGTACGATGCGTTATTTCTTCTCGTAAAGAGTTTCCAATGCGTACGTATATGTCTTTACTCTGCAAAACTGTATTTCCTTATGAAGTGGTATTCTTACATATCCTTTCGAGAGAAAACTGTCCTGTGCCTTCTCTTTTGAGGCTACACACTTAGACATACACGCAACATGAAAGCTTTTCGACTTACAACGTGTTGTTTAGGAAAAACAAGATAATTTCGCACGATGCGGGATTTCCTTAAAACGTGATTTTCTGAAAAATTTTGACGAAAGAAAATTCTCCTTTTGGTTCTCTTTAGATGCTACATGTTAAGACGTACACGCCACAACAAATCTTTTCGAGATACAACGTGTAGTTTTGGAGATACAAGCTAATTTTGTACGATGCGTTATTTCTTCTCGTAAAGAGTTTCCAATGCGTACGTATATGTCTTTACTCTGCAAAACTGTATTTCCTTATGAAGTGGTATTCTTACATATCCTTTCGAGAGAAAACTGTCCTGTGCCTTCTCTTTTGAGGCTACACACTTAGACATACACGCAACATGAAAGCTTTTCGACTTACAACGTGTTGTTTAGGAAAAACAAGATAATTTCGCACGATGCGGGATTTCCTTAAAACGTGATTTTCTGAAAAATTTTGACGAAAGAAAATTCTCCTTTTGGTTCTCTTTAGATGCTACATGTTAAGACGTACACGCCACAACAATTCTTTTCGAGATACAACGTGTAGTTTTGGAGATACAAGCTAATTTTGTTCGATGCGTTATTTCTTCTCGTAAAGAGTTTCCAATGCGTACGTATATGTCTTTACTCTGCAAAACTGTATTTCCTTATGAAGTGGTATTCTTACATATCCTTTCGAGAGAAAACTGTCCTGTGCCTTCTCTTTTGAGGCTACACACTTAGACATACACGCAACATGAAAGCTTTTGGACTTACAACGTGTTGTTTAGGAAAAACAAGATAATTTCGCACGATGCGGGATTTCCTTAAAACGTGATTTTCTGAAAAATTTTGACGAAAGAAAATTCTCCTTTTGGTTCTCTTTAGATGCTACATGTTAAGACGTACACGCCACAACAATTCTTTTCGAGATACAACGTGTAGTTTTGGAGATACAAGCTAATTTTGTACGATGCGTTATTTCTTCTCGTAAAGAGTTTCCAATGCGTACGTATATGTCTTTACTCTGCAAAACTGTATTTCCTTATGAAGTGGTATTCTTACATATCCTTTCGAGAGAAAACTGTCCTGTGCCTTCTCTTTTGAGGCTACACACTTAGACATACACGCAACATGAAAGCTTTTCGACTTACAACGTGTTGTTTAGGGAAAACAAGATAATTTCGCACGATGCGGGATTTCCTTAAAACGTGATTTTCTGAAAAATTTTGACGAAAGAAAATTCTCCTTTTGGTTCTCCTTAGATGCTACATGTTAAGACGTACACGCCACAACAATTCTTTTCGAGATACAACGTGTAGTTTTGGAGATACAAGCTAATTTTGTACGATGCGTTATTTCTTCTCGTAAAGAGTTTCCAATGCGTACGTATATGTCTTTACTCTGCAAAACTGTATTTCCTTATGAAGTGGTATTCTTACATATCCTTTCGAGAGAAAACTGTCCTGTGCCTTCTCTTTTGAGGCTACACACTTAGACATACACGCAACATGAAAGCTTTTCGACTTACAACGTGTTGTTTAGGAAAAACAAGATAATTTCGCACGATGCGGGATTTCCTTAAAACGTGATTTTCTGAAAAATTTTGACGAAAGAAAATTCTCCTTTTGGTTCTCTTTAGATGCTACATGTTAAGACGTACACGCCACAACAAATCTTTTCGAGATACAACGTGTAGTTTTGGAGATACAAGCTAATTTTGTTCGATGCGTTATTTCTTCTCGTAAAGAGTTTCCAATGCGTACGTATATGTCTTTACTCTGCAAAACTGTATTTCCTTATGAAGTGGTATTCTTACATATCCTTTCGAGAGAAAACTGTCCTGTGCCTTCTCTTTTGAGGCTACACACTTAGACATACACGCAACATGAAAGCTTTTCGACTTACAACGTGTTGTTTAGGAAAAACAAGATAATTTCGCACGATGCGGGATTTCCTTAAAACGTGATTTTCTGAAAAATTTTGACGAAAGAAAATTCTCCTTTTGGTTCTCTTTAGATGCTACATGTTAAGACGTACACGCCACAACAATTCTTTTCGAGATACAACGTGTAGTTTTGGAGATACAAGCTAATTTTGTACGATGCGTTATTTCTTCTCGTAAAGAGTTTCCAATGCGTACGTATTTGTCTTTACTCTGCAAAACTGTATTTCCTTATGAAGTGGTATTCTTACATATCCTTTCGAGAGAAAACTGTCCTGTGCCTTCTCTTTTGAGGCTACACACTTAGACATACACGCAACATGAAAGCTTTTGGACTTACAACGTGTTGTTTAGGAAAAACAAGATAATTTCGCACGATGCGGGATTTCCTTAAAACGTGATTTTCTGAAAAATTTTGACGAAAGAAAATTCTCCTTTTGGTTCTCTTTAGATGCTACACGTTAAGACGTACACGCCACAACAATTCTTTTCGAGATACAACGTGTAGTTTTGGAGATACAAGCTAATTTTGTACGATGCGTTATTTCTTCTCGTAAAGAGTTTCCAATGCGTACATATATGTCTTTACTCTGCAAAACTGTATTTCCTTATGAAGTGGTATTCTTACATATCCTTTCGAGAGAAAACTGTCCTGTGCCTTCTCTTTTGAGGCTACACACTTAGACATACACGCAACATGAAAGCTTTTCGACTTACAACGTGTTGTTTAGGAAAAACAAGATAATTTCGCACGATGCGGGATTTCCTTAAAACGTGATTTTCTGAAAAATTTTGACGAAAGAAAATTCTCCTTTTGGTTCTCTTTAGATGCTACACGTTAAGACGTACACGCCACAACAATTCTTTTCGAGATACAACGTGTAGTTTTGGAGATACAAGCTAATTTTGTACGATGCGTTATTTCTTCTCGTAAAGAGTTTCCAATGCGTACGTATATGTCTTTACTCTGCAAAACTGTATTTCCTTATGAAGTGGTATTCTTACATATCCTTTCGAGAGAAAACTGTCCTGTGCCTTCTCTTTTGAGGCTACACACTTAGACATACACGCAACATGAAAGCTTTTCGACTTACAACGTGTTGTTTAGGAAAAGCAAGATAATTTCCCACGATGCGGGATTTCCTTAAAACGTGATTTTCTGAAAAATTTTGACGAAAGAAAATTCTCCTTTTGGTTCTCTTTAGATGCTACACGTTAAGACGTACACGCCACAACAATTCTTTTCGAGATACAACGTGTAGTTTTGGAGATACAAGCTAATTTTGTACGATGCGTTATTTCTTCTCGTAAAGAGTTTCCAATGCGTACGTATATGTCTTTACTCTGCAAAACTGTATTTCCTTATGAAGTGGTATTCTTACATATCCTTTCGAGAGAAAACTGTCCTGTGCCTTCTCTTTTGAGGCTACACACTTAGACATACACGCAACATGAAAGCTTTTCGACTTACAACGTGTTGTTTAGGAAAAACAAGATAATTTCGCACGATGCGGGATTTCCTTAAAACGTGATTTTCTGAAAAATTTTGACGAAAGAAAATTCTCCTTTGGTTCTCTTTAGATGCTACATGTTAAGACGTACACGCCACAACAATTCTTTTCGAGAAACAACGTGTAGTTTTGGAGATACAAGCTAATTTTGTACGATGCGTTATTTCTTCTCGTAAAGAGTTTCCAATGCGTACGTATATGTCTTTACTCTGCAAAACTGTATTTCCTTATGAAGTGGTATTCTTACATATCCTTTCGAGAGAAAACTGTCCTGTGCCTTCTCTTTTGAGGCTTCACACTTAGACATACACGCAACATGAAAGCTTTTCGACTTACAACGTGTTGTTTAGGAAAAACAAGATAATTTCGCACGATGCGGGATTTCCTTAAAACGTGATTTTCTGAAAAATTTTGACGAAAGAAAATTCTCCTTTTGGTTCTCTTTAGATGCTACATGTTAAGACGTACACGCCACAACAATTCTTTTCGAGATACAACGTGTAGTTTTGGAGATACAAGCTAATTTTGTACGATGCGTTATTTCTTCTCGTAAAGAGTTTCCAATGCGTACGTATATGTCTTTACTCTGCAAAACTGTATTTCCTTATGAAGTGGTATTCTTACATATCCTTTCGAGAGAAAACTGTCCTGTGCCTTCTCTTTTGAGGCTACACACTTAGACATACACGCAACATGAAAGCTTTTCGACTTACAACGTGTTGTTTAGGAAAAACAAGATAATTTCGCACGATGCGGGATTTCCTTAAAACGTGATTTTCTGAAAAATTTTGACGAAAGAAAATTCTCCTTTTGGTTCTCTTTAGATGCTACATGTTAAGACGTACACGCCACAACAATTCTTTTCGAGATACAACGTGTAGTTTTGGAGATACAAGCTAATTTTGTACGATGCGTTATTTCTTCTCGTAAAGAGTTTCCAATGCGTACGTATATGTCTTTACTCTGCAAAACTGTATTTCCTTATGAAGTGGTATTCTTACATATCCTTTCGAGAGAAAACTGTCCTGTGCCTTCTCTTTTGAGGCTACACACTTAGACATACACGCAACATGAAAGCTTTTCGACTTACAACGTGTTGTTTAGGAAAAACAAGATAATTTCGCACGATGCGGGATTTCCTTAAAACGTGATTTTCTGAAAAATTTTGACGAAAGAAAATTCTCCTTTTGGTTCTCTTTAGATGCTACATGTTAAGACGTACACGCCACAACAATTCTTTTCGAGATACAACGTGTAGTTTTGGAGATACAAGCTAATTTTGTACGATGCGTTATTTCTTCTCGTAAAGAGTTTCCAATGCGTACGTATATGTCTTTACTCTGCAAAACTGTATTTCCTTATGAAGTGGTATTCTTACATATCCTTTCGAGAGAAAACTGTCCTGTGCCTTCTCTTTTGAGGCTACACACTTAGACATACACGCAACATGAAAGCTTTTCGACTTACAACGTGTTGTTTAGGAAAAACAAGATAATTTCGCACGATGCGGGATTTCCTTAAAACGTGATTTTCTGAAAAATTTTGACGAAAGAAAATTCTCCTTTTGGTTCTCTTTAGATGCTACATGTTAAGACGTACACGCCACAACAATTCTTTTCGAGATACAACGTGTAGTTTTGGAGATACAAGCTAATTTTGTACGATGCGTTATTTCTTCTCGTAAAGAGTTTCCAATGCGTACGTATATGTCTTTACTCTGCAAAACTGTATTTCCTTATGAAGTGGTATTCTTACATATCCTTTCGAGAGAAAACTGTCCTGTGCCTTCTCTTTTGAGGCTACACACTTAGACATACACGCAACATGAAAGCTTTTCGACTTACAACGTGTTGTTTAGGAAAAACAAGATAATTTCGCACGATGCGGGATTTCCTTAAAACGTGATTTTCTGAAAAATTTTGACGAAAGAAAATTCTCCTTTTGGTTCTCTTTAGATGCTACATGTTAAGACGTACACGCCACAACAATTCTTTTCGAGATACAACGTGTAGTTTTGGAGATACAAGCTAATTTTGTACCATGCGTTATTTCTTCTCGTAAAGAGTTTCCAATGCGTACGTATATGACTTTACTCTGCAAAACTGTATTTCCTTATGAAGTGGTATTCTTACATATCCTTTCGAGAGAAAACTGTCCTGTGCCTTCTCTTTTGAGGCTACACACTTAGACATACACGCAACATGAAAGCTTTTCGACTTACAACGTGTTGTTTAGGAAAAACAAGATAATTTCGCACGATGCGGGATTTCCTTAAAACGTGATTTTCTGAAAAATTTTGACGAAAGAAAATTCTCCTTTTGGTTCTCTTTAGATGCTACATGTTAAGACGTACACGCCACAACAATTCTTTTCGAGATACAACGTGTAGTTTTGGAGATACAAGCTAATTTTGTACGATGCGTTATTTCTTCTCGTAAGAGTTTCCAATGCGTACGTATATGTCTTTACTCTGCAAAACTGTATTTCCTTATGAAGTGGTATTCTTACATATCCTTTCGAGAGAAAACTGTCCTGTGCCTTCTCTTTTGAGGCTACACACTTAGACATACACGCAACATGAAAGCTTTTCGACTTACAACGTGTTGTTTAGGAAAAACAAGATAATTTCGCACGATGCGGGATTTCCTTAAAACGTGATTTTCTGAAAAATTTTGACGAAAGAAAATTCTCCTTTTGGTTCTCTTTAGATGCTACATGTTAAGACGTACACGCCACAACAATTCTTTTCGAGATACAACGTGTAGTTTTGGAGATACAAGCTAATTTTGTACGATGCGTTATTTCTTCTCGTAAAGAGTTTCCAATGCGTACGTATATGTCTTTACTCTGCAAAACTGTATTTCCTTATGAAGTGGTATTCTTACATATCCTTTCGAGAGAAAACTGTCCTGTGCCTTCTCTTTTGAGGCTACACACTTAGACATACACGCAACATGAAAGCTTTTCGACTTACAACGTGTTGTTTAGGAAAAACAAGATAATTTCGCACGATGCGGGATTTCCTTAAAACGTGATTTTCTGAAAAATTTTGACGAAAGAAAATTCTCCTTTTGGTTCTCTTTAGATGCTACATGTTAAGACATACACGCCACAACAATTCTTTTCGAGATACAACGTGTAGTTTTGGAGATACAAGCTAATTTTGTACGATGCGTTATTTCTTCTCGTAAAGAGTTTCCAATGCGTACGTATATGTCTTTACTCTGCAAAAATGTATTTCCTTATGAAGTGGTATTCTTACATATCCTTTCGAGAGAAAACTGTCCTGTGCCTTCTCTTTTGAGGCTACACACTTAGACATACACGCAACATGAAAGCTTTTCGACTTACAACGTGTTGTTTAGGAAAAACAAGATAATTTCGCACGATGCGGGATTTCCTTAAAACGTGATTTTCTGAAAATTTTGACGAAAGAAAATTCTCCTTTTGGTTCTCTTTAGATGCTACATGTTAAGACGTACACGCCACAACAAATTCTTTTCGAGATACAACGTGTAGTTTTGGAGATACAAGCTAATTTTGTACGATGCGTTATTTCTTCTCGTAAAGAGTTTCCAATGCGTACGTATATGTCTTTACTCTGCAAAAACTGTATTCCTTATGAAGTGGTATTCTTACATATCCTTTCGAGAGAAAACTGTCCTGTGCCTTCTCTTTTGAGGCTACACACTTAGACATACACGCAACATGAAAGCTTTTCGACTTACAACGTGTTGTTTAGGAAAAACAAGATAATTTCGCACGATGCGGGATTTCCTTAAAACGTGATTTTCTGAAAAATTTTGACGAAAGAAAATTCTCCTTTTGGTTCTCTTTAGATGCTACATGTTAAGACGTACACGCCACAACAATTCTTTTCGAGATACAACGTGTAGTTTTGGAGATACAAGCTAATTTTGTACGATGCGTTATTTCTTCTCGTAAAGAGTTTCCAATGCGTACGTATATGTCTTTACTCTGCAAAACTGTATTTCCTTATGAAGTGGTATTCTTACATATCCTTTCGAGAGAAAACTGTCCTGTGCCTTCTCTTTTGAGGCTACACACTTAGACATACACGCAACATGAAAGCTTTTCGACTTACAACGTGTTGTTTAGGAAAAACAAGATAATTTCGCACGATGCGGGATTTCCTTAAAACGTGATTTTCTGAAAATTTTGACGAAAGAAAATTCTCCTTTTGGTTCTCTTTAGATGCTACACGTTAAGACGTACACGCCACAACAATTCTTTTCGAGATACAACGTGTAGTTTTGGAGATACAAGCTAATTTTGTACGATGCGTTATTTCTTCTCGTAAAGAGTTTCCAATGCGTACGTATATGTCTTTACTCTGCAAAACTGTATTTCCTTATGAAGTGGTATTCTTACATATCCTTTCGAGAGAAAACTGTCCTGTGCCTTCTCTTTGAGGCTACACACTTAGACATACACGCAACATGAAAGCTTTTCGACTTACAACGTGTTGGTTTAGGAAAAACAAGATAATTTCGCACGATGCGGGATTTCCTTAAAACGTGATTTTCTGAAAAATTTTGACGAAAGAAAATTCTCCTTTTGGTTCTCTTTAGATGCTACATGTTAAGACGTACACGCCACAACAATTCTTTTCGAGATACAACGTGTAGTTTTGGAGATACAAGCTAATTTTGTACGATGCGTTATTTCTTCTCGTAAAGAGTTTCCAATGCGTACGTATATGTCTTTACTCTGCAAAAATGTATTTCCTTATGAAGTGGTATTCTTACATATCCTTTCGAGAGAAAACTGTCCCTGTGCCTTCTCTTTTGAGGCTACACACATTAGACATACACGCAACATGAAAGCTTTTCGACTTACAACGTGTTGTTTAGGAAAAACAAGATAATTTCGCACGATGCGGGATTTCCTTAAAACGTGATTTTCTGAAAAATTTTGACGAAAGAAAATTCTCCTTTTGGTTCTCTTTAGATGCTACAATGTTAAGACGTACACGCCACAACAATTCTTTTCGAGATACAACGTGTAGTTTTGGAGATACAAGCTAATTTTGTACGATGCGTTATTTCTTCTCGTAAAGAGTTTCCAATGCGTACGTATATGTCTTTACTCTGCAAAACTGTATTTCCTTATGAAGTGGTATTCTTACATATCCTTTCGAGAGAAAACTGTCCTGTGCCTTCTCTTTTGAGGCTACACACTTAGACATACACGCAACATGAAAGCTTTTCGACTTACAACGTGTTGTTTAGGAAAAACAAGATAATTTCGCACGATGCGGGATTTCCTTAAAAACGTGATTTTCTGAAAAATTTTGACGAAAGAAAATTCTCTCCTTTTGGTTCTCTTTAGATGCTACATGTTAAGACGTACACGCCACAACATTCTTTTCGAGATACAACGTGTAGTTTTGGAGATACAAGCTAATTTTGTACGATGCGTTATTTCTTCTCGTAAAGAGTTTCCAATGCGTACGTATATGTCTTTACTCTGCAAAACTGTATTTCCTTATGAAGTGGTATTCTTACATATCCTTTCGAGAGAAAACTGTCCTGTGCCTTCTCTTTTGAGGCTACAACACTTAGACATACACGCAACATGAAAGCTTTTCGACTTACAACGTGTTTGTTTAGGAAAAACAAGATAATTTCGCACGATGCGGGATTTCCTTAAAACGTGATTTTCTGAAAAATTTTGACGAAAGGAAAATTCTCCTTTTGGTTCTCTTTAGATGCTACATGTTAAGACGTACACGCCACAACAATTCTTTTCGAGATACAACGTGTAGTTTTGGAGATACAAGCTAATTTTGTACGATGCGTTATTTCTTCTCGTAAAGAGTTTCCAAATGCGTACGTATATGTCTTTACTCTGCAAAACTGTATTTCCTTATGAAGTGGTATTCTTACATATCCTTTCGAGAGAAAACTGTCCTGTGCCTTCTCTTTTGAGGCTACACACTTAGACATACACGCAACATGAAAGGCTTTTCGACTTACAACGTGTTGTTTAGGAAAAACAAGATAATTTCGCACGATGCGGGATTTCCTTAAAACGTGATTTTCTGAAAAATTTTGACGAAAGAAAATTCTCCTTTTGGTTCTCTTTAGATGCTACACGTTAAGACCGTACACGCCACAACAATTCTTTTCGAGATACAACGTGTAGTTTTGGAGATACAAGCTAATTTTGTACGATGCGTTATTTCTTCTCGTAAAGAGTTTCCAATGCGTACGTATATGTCTTTACTCTGCAAAACTGTATTTCCTTATGAAGTGGTATTCTTACATATCCTTTCGAGAGAAAACTGTCCTGTGCCTTCTCTTTTGAGGCTACACACTTAGACATACACGCAACATGAAAGCTTTTCGACTTACAACGTGTTGTTTAGGAAAAACAAGATAATTTCGCACGATGCGGGATTTCCTTAAAACGTGATTTTCTGAAAAATTTTGACGAAAGAAAATTCTCCTTTTGGTTCTCTTCAGATGCTACATGTTAAGACGTACACGCCACAACAATTCTTTTCGAGATACAACGTGTAGTTTTGGAGATACAAGCTAATTTTGTACGATGCGTTATTTCTTCTCGTAAAGAGTTTCCAATGCGTACGTATATGTCTTTACTCTGCAAAACTGTATTTCCTTATGAAGTGGTATTCTTACATATCCTTTCGAGAGAAAACTGTCCTGTGCCTTCTCTTTTGAGGCTACACACTTAGACATACACGCAACATGAAAGCTTTTCGACTTACAACGTGTTGTTTAGGAAAAACAAGATAATTTCGCACGATGCGGATTTCCTTAAAACGTGATTTTCTGAAAAATTTTGACGAAAGAAAATTCTCCTTTTGGTTCTCTTTAGATGCTACATGTTAAGACGTACACGCCACAACAATTCTTTTCGAGATACAACGTGTAGTTTTGGAGATACAAGACGATGCGTTATTTCTTCTCGTAAAGAGTTTCCAATGCGTACGTATATGTCTTTACTCTGCAAAACTGTATTTCCTTATGAAGTGGTATTCTTACATATCCTTTCGAGAGAAAACTGTCCTGTGCCTTCTCTTTTGAGGCTACACACTTAGACATACACGCAACATGAAAGCTTTTCGACTTACAACGTGTTGTTTAGGAAAAACAAGATAATTTCGCACGATGCGGGATTTCCTTAAAACGTGATTTTCTGAAAAATTTTGACGAAAGAAAATTCTCCTTTTGGTTCTCTTTAGATGCTACATGTTAAGACGTACACGCCACAACAATTCTTTTCGAGATACAACGTGTAGTTTTGGAGATACAAGCTAATTTTGTACGATGCGTTATTTCTTCTCGTAAAGAGTTTCCAATGCGTACGTATATGTCTTTACTCTGCAAAACTGTATTTCCTTATGAAGTGGTATTCTTACATATCCTTTCGAGAGAAAACTGTCCTGTGCCTTCTCTTTTGAGGCTACACACTTAGACATACACGCAACATGAAAGCTTTTCGACTTACAACGTGTTGTTTAGGAAAAACAAGATAATTTCGCACGATGCGGGATTTCCTTAAAACGTGATTTTCTGAAAAATTTTGACGAAAGAAAATTCTCCTTTTGGTTCTCTTTAGATGCTACATGTTAAGACGTACACGCCACAACAATTCTTTTCGAGATACAACGTGTAGTTTTGGAGATACAAGCTAATTTTGTACGATGCGTTATTTCTTCTCGTAAAGAGTTTCCAATGCGTACGTATATGTCTTTACTCTGCAAAACTGTATTTCCTTATGAAGTGGTATTCTTACATATCCTTTCGAGAGAAAACTGTCCTGTGCCTTCTCTTTTGAGGCTACACACTTAGACATACACGCAACATGAAAGCTTTTCGACTTACAACGTGTTGTTTAGGAAAAACAAGATAATTTCGCACGATGCGGGATTTCCTTAAAACGTGATTTTCTGAAAAATTTTGACGAAAGAAAATTCTCCTTTTGGTTCTCTTTAGATGCTACATGTTAAGACGTACACGCCACAACAATTCTTTTCGAGATACAACGTGTAGTTTTGGAGATACAAGCTAATTTTGTACGATGCGTTATTTCTTCTCGTAAAGAGTTTCCAATGCGTACGTATATGTCTTTACTCTGCAAAAATGTATTTCCTTATGAAGTGGTATTCTTACATATCCTTTCGAGAGAAAACTGTCCTGTGCCTTCTCTTTTGAGGCTACACACTTAGACATACACGCAACATGAAAGCTTTTCGACTTACAACGTGTTGTTTAGGAAAAACAAGATAATTTCGCACGATGCGGGATTTCCTTAAAACGTGATTTTCTGAAAAATTTTGACGAAAGAAAATTCTCCTTTTGGTTCTCTTTAGATGCTACATGTTAAGACGTACACGCCACAACAATTCTTTTCGAGATACAACGTGTAGTTTTGGAGATACAAGCTAATTTTGTACCATGCGTTATTTCTTCTCGTAAAGAGTTTCCAATGCGTACGTATATGACTTTACTCTGCAAAACTGTATTTCCTTATGAAGTGGTATTCTTACATATCCTTTCGAGAGAAAACTGTCCTGTGCCTTCTCTTTTGAGGCTACACACTTAGACATACACGCAACATGAAAGCTTTTCGACTTACAACGTGTTGTTTAGGAAAAACAAGATAATTTCGCACGATGCGGGATTTCCTTAAAACGTGATTTTCTGAAAAATTTTGACGAAAGAAAATTCTCCTTTTGGTTCTCTTTAGATGCTACATGTTAAGACGTACACGCCACAACAATTCTTTTCGAGATACAACGTGTAGTTTTGGAGATACAAGCTAATTTTGTACGATGCGTTATTTCTTCTCGTAAGAGTTTCCAATGCGTACGTATATGTCTTTACTCTGCAAAACTGTATTTCCTTATGAAGTGGTATTCTTACATATCCTTTCGAGAGAAAACTGTCCTGTGCCTTCTCTTTTGAGGCTACACACTTAGACATACACGCAACATGAAAGCTTTTCGACTTACAACGTGTTGTTTAGGAAAAACAAGATAATTTCGCACGATGCGGGATTTCCTTAAAACGTGATTTTCTGAAAAATTTTGACGAAAGAAAATTCTCCTTTTGGTTCTCTTTAGATGCTACATGTTAAGACGTACACGCCACAACAATTCTTTTCGAGATACAACGTGTAGTTTTGGAGATACAAGCTAATTTTGTACGATGCGTTATTTCTTCTCGTAAAGAGTTTCCAATGCGTACGTATATGTCTTTACTCTGCAAAACTGTATTTCCTTATGAAGTGGTATTCTTACATATCCTTTCGAGAGAAAACTGTCCTGTGCCTTCTCTTTTGAGGCTACACACTTAGACATACACGCAACATGAAAGCTTTTCGACTTACAACGTGTTGTTTAGGAAAAACAAGATAATTTCGCACGATGCGGGATTTCCTTAAAACGTGATTTTCTGAAAAATTTTGACGAAAGAAAATTCTCCTTTTGGTTCTCTTTAGATGCTACATGTTAAGACGTACACGCCACAACAATTCTTTTCGAGATACAACGTGTAGTTTTGGAGATACAAGCTAATTTTGTACGATGCGTTATTTCTTCTCGTAAAGAGTTTCCAATGCGTACGTATATGTCTTTACTCTGCAAAACTGTATTTCCTTATGAAGTGGTATTCTTACATATCCTTTCGAGAGAAAACTGTCCTGTGCCTTCTCTTTTGAGGCTACACACTTAGACATACACGCAACATGAAAGCTTTTAGACTTACAACGTGTTGTTTAGGAAAAACAAGATAATTTCGCACGATGCGGGATTTCCTTAAAACGTGATTTTCTGAAAAATTTTGACGAAAGAAAATTCTCCTTTTGGTTCTCTTTAGATGCTACATGTTAAGACGTACACGCCACAACAATTCTTTTCGAGATACAACGTGTAGTTTTGGAGATACAAGCTAATTTTGTACGATGCGTTATTTCTTCTCGTAAAGAGTTTCCAATGCATACGTATATGTCTTTACTCTGCAAAACTGTATTTCCTTATGAAGTGGTATTCTTACATATCCTTTCGAGAGAAAACTGTCCTGTGCCTTCTCTTTTGAGGCTACACACTTAGACATACACGCAACATGAAAGCTTTTCGACTTACAACGTGTTGTTTAGGAAAAACAAGATAATTTCGCACGATGCGGGATTTCCTTAAAACGTGATTTTCTGAAAAATTTTGACGAAAGAAAATTCTCCTTTTGGTTCTCTTTAGATGCTACATGTTAAGACGTACACGCCACAACAATTCTTTTCGAGATACAACGTGTAGTTTTGGAGATACAAGCTAATTTTGTACGATGCGTTATTTCTTCTCGTAAAGAGTTTCCAATGCGTACGTATATGTCTTTACTCTGCAAAACTGTATTTCCTTATGAAGTGGTATTATTACATATCCTTTCGAGAGAAAACTGTCCTGTGCCTTCTCTTTTGAGGCTACACACTTAGACATACACGCAACATGAAAGCTTTTCGACTTACAACGTGTTGTTTAGGAAAAACAAGATAATTTCGCACGATGCGGGATTTCCTTAAAACGTGATTTTCTGAAAAATTTTGACGAAAGAAAATTCTCCTTTTGGTTCTCTTTAGATGCTACATGTTAAGACGTACACGCCACAACAAATCTTTTCGAGATACAACGTGTAGTTTTGGAGATACAAGCTAATTTTGTACGATGCGTTATTTCTTCTCGTAAAGAGTTTCCAATGCGTACGTATATGTCTTTACTCTGCAAAACTGTATTTCCTTATGAAGTGGTATTCTTACATATCCTTTCGAGAGAAAACTGTCCTGTGCCTTCTCTTTTGAGGCTACACACTTAGACATACACGCAACATGAAAGCTTTTCGACTTACAACGTGTTGTTTAGGAAAAACAAGATAATTTCGCACGATGCGGGATTTCCTTAAAACGTGATTTTCTGAAAAATTTTGACGAAAGAAAATTCTCCTTTTGGTTCTCTTTAGATGCTACATGTTAAGACGTACACGCCACAACAATTCTTTTCGAGATACAACGTGTAGTTTTGGAGATACAAAAGTACGATGCATTATTTCTTCTCGTAAAGAGTTTCCAATGCGTACGTATATGTCTTTACTCTGCAAAACTGTATTTCCTTATGAAGTGGTATTCTTACATATCCTTTCGAGAGAAAACTGTCCTGTGCCTTCTCTTTTGAGGCTACACACTTAGACATACACGCAACATGAAAGCTTTTCGACTTACAACGTGTTGTTTAGGGAAAACAAGATAATTTCGCACGATGCGGGATTTCCTTAAAACGTGATTTTCTGAAAAATTTTGACGAAAGAAAATTCTCCTTTTGGTTCTCTTTAGATGCTACATGTTAAGACGTACACGCCACAACAATTCTTTTCGAGATACAACGTGTAGTTTTGGAGATACAAGCTAATTTTTTACGATGCGTTATTTCTTCTCGTAAAGAGTTTCCAATGCGTACGTATATGTCTTTACTCTGCAAAACTGTATTTCCTTATGAAGTGGTATTCTTACATTATCCTTTCGAGAGAAAACTGTCCTGTGCCTTCTCTTTTGAGGCTACACACTTAGACATACACGCAACATGAAAGCTTTTCGACTTACAACGTGTTGTTTAGGAAAAACAATATAATTTCGCACGATGCGGGATTTCCTTAAAACGTGATTTTCTGAAAAATTTTGACGAAAGAAAATTCTCCTTTTGGTTCTCTTTAGATGCTACACGTTAAGACGTACACGCCACAACAAATCTTTTCGAGATACAACGTGTAGTTTTGGAGATACAAGCTAATTTTGTACGATGCGTTATTTCTTCTCGTAAAGAGTTTCCAATGCGTACGTATATGTCTTTACTCTGCAAAACTGTATTTCCTTATGAAGTGGTATTCTTACATATCCTTTCGAGAGAAAACTGTCCTGTGCCTTCTCTTTTGAGGCTACACACTTAGACATACACGCAACATGAAAGCTTTTCGACTTACAACGTGTTGTTTAGGAAAAACAAGATAATTTCGCACGATGCGGGATTTCCTTAAAACGTGATTTTCTGAAAAATTTTGACGAAAGAAAATTCTCCTTTTGGTTCTCTTTAGATGCTACATGTTAAGACGTACACGCCACAACAATTCTTTTCGAGATACAACGTGTAGTTTTGGAGATACAAGCTAATTTTGTACGATGCGTTATTTCTTCTCGTAAAGAGTTTTCCAATGCGTACGTATATGTCTTTACTCTGCAAAACTGTATTTCCTTATGAAGTGGTATTCTTACATATCCTTTCGAGAGAAAACTGTCCTGTGCCTTCTCTTTTGAGGCTACACACTTAGACATACACGCAACATGAAAGCTTTTCGACTTACAACGTGTTGTTTAGGAAAAACAAGATTATTTCGCACGATGCGGGATTTCCTTAAAACGTGATTTTCTGAAAAATTTTGACGAAAGAAAATTCTCCTTTTGGTTCTCTTTAGATGCTACATGTTAAGACGTACACGCCACAACAATTCTTTTCGAGATACAACGTGTAGTTTTGGAGATACAAGCTAATTTTGTACGATGCGTTATTTCTTCTCGTAAAGAGTTTCCAATGCGTACGTATATGTCTTGACTCTGCAAAACTGTATTTCCTTATGAAGTGGTATTCTTACATATCCTTTCGAGAGAAAACTGTCCTGTGCCTTCTCTTTTGAGGCTACACACTTAGACATACACGCAACATGAAAGCTTTTCGACTTACAACGTGTTGTTTAGGAAAAACAAGATAATTTCGCACGATGCGGGATTTCCTTAAAACGTGATTTTCTGAAAAATTTTGACAAAAGAAAATTCTCCTTTTGGTTCTCTTCAGATGCTACATGTTAAGACGTACACGCCACAACAATTCTTTTCGAGATACAACGTGTAGTTTTGGAGATACAAGCTAATTTTGTACGATGCGTTATTTCTTCTCGTAAAGAGTTTCCAATGCGTACGTATATGTCTTTACTCTGCAAAACTGTATTTCCTTATGAAGTGGTATTCTTACATATCCTTTCGAGAGAAAACTGTCCTGTGCCTTCTCTTTTGAGGCTACACACTTAGACATACACGCAACATGAAAGCTTTTCTACTTACAACGTGTTGTTTAGGAAAAACAAGATAATTTCGCACGATGCGGGATTTCCTTAAAACGTGATTTTCTGAAAAATTTTGACGAAAGAAAATTCTCCTTTTGGTTCTCTTTAGATGCTACATGTTAAGACGTACACGCCACAACAATTCTTTTCGAGATACAACGTGTAGTTTTGGAGATACAAGCTAATTTTGTACGATGCGTTATTTCTTCTCGTAAAGAGTTTCCAATGCGTACGTATATGTCTTTACTCTGCAAAACTGTATTTCCTTATGAAGTGGTATTCTTACATATCCTTTCGAGAGAAAACTGTCCTGTGCCTTCTCTTTTGAGGCTACACACTTAGACATACACGCAACATGAAAGCTTTTCGACTTACAACGTGTTGTTTAGGAAAAACAAGATAATTTCGCACGATGCGGGATTTCCTTAAAACGTGATTTTCTGAAAAATTTTGACGAAAGAAAATTCTCCTTTTGGTTCTCTTTAGATGCTACATGTTAAGACGTACACGCCACAACAATTCTTTTCGAGATACAACGTGTAGTTTTGGAGATACAAAAGTACGATGCGTTATTTCTTCTCGTAAAGAGTTTCCAATGCGTACGTATATGTCTTTACTCTGCAAAACTGTATTTCCTTATGAAGTGGTATTCTTACATATCCTTTCGAGAGAAAACTGTCCTGTGCCTTCTCTTTTGAGGCTACACACTTAGACATACACGCAACATGAAAGCTTTTCGACTTACAACGTGTTGTTTAGGGAAAACAAGATAATTTCGCACGATGCGAGATTTCCTTAAAACGTGATTTTCTGAAAAATTTTGACGAAAGAAAATTCTCCTTTTGGTTCTCTTTAGATGCTACATGTTAAGACGTACACGCCACAACAATTCTTTTCGAGATACAACGTGTAGTTTTGGAGATACAAGCTAATTTTGTACGATGCGTTATTTCTTCTCGTAAAGAGTTTCCAATGCGTACGTATATGTCTTTACTCTGCAAAACTGTATTTCCTTATGAAGTGGTATTCTTACATATCCTTTCGAGAGAAAACTGTCCTGTGCCTTCTCTTTTGAGGCTACACACTTAGACATACACGCAACATGAAAGCTTTTCGACTTACAACGTGTTGTTTAGGAAAAACAAGATAATTTCGCACGATGCGGGATTTCCTTAAAACGTGATTTTCTGAAAAATTTTGACGAAAGAAAATTCTCCTTTTGGTTCTCTTTAGATGCTACATGTTAAGACGTACACGCCACAACAAATCTTTTCGAGATACAACGTGTAGTTTTGGAGATACAAGCTAATTTTGTACGATGCGTTATTTCTTCTCGTAAAGAGTTTCCAATGCGTACGTATATGTCTTTACTCTGCAAAACTGTATTTCCTTATGAAGTGGTATTCTTACATATCCTTTCGAGAGAAAACTGTCCTGTGCCTTCTCTTTTGAGGCTACACACTTAGACATACACGCAACATGAAAGCTTTTCGACTTACAACGTGTTGTTTAGGAAAAACAAGATAATTTCGCACGATGCGGGATTTCCTTAAAACGTGATTTTCTGAAAAATTTTGACGAAAGAAAATTCTCCTTTTGGTTCTCTTTAGATGCTACATGTTAAGACGTACACGCCACAACAATTCTTTTCGAGATACAACGTGTAGTTTTGGAGATACAAGCTAATTTTGTACGATGCGTTATTTCTTCTCGTAAAGAGTTTCCAATGCGTACGTATATGTCTTTACTCTGCAAAACTGTATTTCCTTATGAAGTGGTATTCTTACATATACTTTCGAGAGAAAACTGTCCTGTGCCTTCTCTTTTGAGGCTACACACTTAGACATACACGCAACATGAAAGCTTTTGGACTTACAACGTGTTGTTTAGGAAAAACAAGATAATTTCGCACGATGCGGGATTTCCTTAAAACGTGATTTTCTGAAAAATTTTGACGAAAGAAAATTCTCCTTTTGGTTCTCTTTAGATGCTACATGTTAAGACGTACACACCACAACAATTCTTTTCGAGATACAACGTGTAGTTTTGGAGATACAAGCTAATTTTGTACTATGCGTTATTTCTTCTCGTAAAGAGTTTCCAATGCGTACGTATATGTCTTTACTCTGCAAAACTGTATTTCCTTATGAAGTGGTATTCTTACATATCCTTTCGAGAGAAAACTGTCCTGTGCCTTCTCTTTTGAGGCTACACACTTAGACATACACGCAACATGAAAGCTTTTCGACTTACAACGTGTTGTTTAGGAAAAACAAGATAATTTCGCACGATGCGGGATTTCCTTAAAACGTGATTTTCTGAAAAATTTTGACGAAAGAAAATTCTCCTTTTGGTTCTCTTTAGATGCTACATGTTAAGACGTACACGCCACAACAATTCTTTTCGAGATACAACGTGTAGTTTTGGAGATACAAGCTAATTTTGTACGATGCGTTATTTCTTCTCGTAAAGAGTTTCCAATGCGTACGTATATGTCTTTACTCTGCAAAACTGTATTTCCTTATGAAGTGGTATTCTTATATATTCTTTCGAGAGAAAACTGTCCTGTGCCTTCTCTTTTGAGGCTACACACTTAGACATACACGCAACATGAAAGCTTTTCGACTTACAACGTGTTGTTTAGGAAAAACAAGATAATTTCGCACGATGCGGGATTTCCTTAAAACGTGATTTTCTGAAAAATTTTGACGAAAGAAAATTCTCCTTTTGGTTCTCTTTAGATGCTACATGTTAAGACGTACACGCCACAACAATTCTTTTCGAGATACAACGTGTAGTTTTGGAGATACAAGCTAATTTTGTACGATGCGTTATTTCTTCTCGTAAAGAGTTTCCAATGCGTACGTATATGTCTTGACTCTGCAAAACTGTATTTCCTTATGAAGTGGTATTCTTACATATCCTTTCGAGAGAAAACTGTCCTGTGCCTTCTCTTTTGAGGCTACACACTTAGACATACACGCAACATGAAAGCTTTTCGACTTACAACGTGTTGTTTAGGAAAAACAAGATAATTTCGCACGATGCGGGATTTCCTTAAAACGTGATTTTCTGAAAAATTTTGACGAAAGAAAATTCTCCTTTTGGTTCTCTTTAGATGCTACATGTTAAGACGTACACGCCACAACAATTCTTTTCGAGATACAACGTGTAGTTTTGGAGATACAAGCTAATTTTGTACTATGCGTTATTTCTTCTCGTAAAGAGTTTCCAATGCGTACGTATATGTCTTTACTCTGCAAAACTGTATTTCCTTATGAAGTGGTATTCTTACATATCCTTTCGAGAGAAAACTGTCCTGTGCCTTCTCTTTTGAGGCTACACACTTAGACATACACGCAACATGAAAGCTTTTCGACTTACAACGTGTTGTTTAGGAAAAACAAGATAATTTCGCACGATGCGGGATTTCCTTAAAACGTGATTTTCTGAAAAATTTTGACGAAAGAAAATTCTCCTTTTGGTTCTCTTTAGATGCTACATGTTAAGACGTACACGCCACAACAATTCTTTTCGAGATACAACGTGTAGTTTTGGAGATACAAGCTAATTTTGTACGATGCATTATTTCTTCTCGTAAAGAGTTTCCAATGCGTACGCATATGTCTTTACTCTGCAAAACTGTATTTCCTTATGAGGTGGTATTCTTACATATCCTTTCGAGAGAAAACTGTCCTGTGCCTTCTCTTTTGAGGCTACACACTTAGACATACACGCAACATGAAAGCTTTTCGACTTACAACGTGTTGTTTAGGAAAAACAAGATAATTTCGCACGATGCGGGATTTCCTTAAAACGTGATTTTCTGAAAAATTTTGACGAAAGAAAATTCTCCTTTTGGTTCTCTTTAGATGCTACATGTTAAGACGAACACGCCACAACAATTCTTTTCGAGATACAACGTGTAGTTTTGGAGATACAAGCTAATTTTT
This sequence comes from Apodemus sylvaticus, assembly GCF_947179515.1. Classification (NCBI taxonomy): domain Eukaryota; kingdom Metazoa; phylum Chordata; class Mammalia; order Rodentia; family Muridae; genus Apodemus; species Apodemus sylvaticus. The sequence goes on from NW_026263312.1 coordinate 1,573,546, forward strand.
TACTATGCGTTATTTCTTCTCGTAAAGAGTTTCCAATGCGTACGTATATGTCTTTACTCTGCAAAACTGTATTTCCTTATGAAGTGGTATTCTTACATATCCTTTCGAGAGAAAACTGTCCTGTGCCTTCTCTTTTGAGGCTACACACTTAGACATACACGCAACATGAAAGCTTTTCGACTTACAACGTGTTGTTTAGGAAAAACAAGATAATTTCGCACGATGCGGGATTTCCTTAAAACGTGATTTTCTGAAAAATTTTGACGAAAGAAAATTCTCCTTTTGGTTCTCTTTAGATGCTACATGTTAAGACGTACACGCCACAACAATTCTTTTCGAGATACAACGTGTAGTTTTGGAGATACAAGCTAATTTTGTACGATGCGTTATTTCTTCTCGTAAAGAGTTTCCAATGCGTACATATATGTCTTTAGTCTGCAAAACTGTATTTCCTTATGAAGTGGTATTCTTACATATCCTTTCGAGAGAAAACTGTCCTGTGCCTTCTCTTTTGAGGCTACACACTTAGACATACACGCAACATGAAAGCTTTTCGACTTACAACGTGTTGTTTAGGAAAAACAAGATAATTTCGCACGATGCGGGATTTCCTTAAAACGTGATTTTCTGAAAAATTTTGACGAAAGAAAATTCTCCTTTTGGTTCTCTTTAGATGCTACATGTTAAGACGTACACGCCACAACAATTCTTTTCGAGATACAACGTGTAGTTTTGGAGATACAAGCTAATTTTGTACGATGCGTTATTTCTTCTCGTAAAGAGTTTCCAATGCGTACGCATATGTCTTTACTCTGCAAAACTGTATTTCCTTATGAAGTGGTATTCTTACATATCCTTTCGAGGGAAAACTGTCCTGTGCCTTCTCTTTTGAGGCTACACACTTAGACATACACGCAACATGAAAGCTTTTCGACTTACAAAGTGTTGTTTAGGAAAAACAAGATAATTTCGCACGATGCGGGATTTCCTTAAAACGTGATTTTCTGAAAAATTTTGACGAAAGAAAATTCTCCTTTTGGTTCTCTTTAGATGCTACACGTTAATACGTACACGCCACAACAATTCTTTTCGAGATACAACGTGTAGTTTTGGAGATACAAGCTAATTTTGTACGATGCGTTATTTCTTCTCGTAAAGATTTTCCAATGCGTACGCATATGTCTTTAATCTGCAAAACTGTATTTCCTTATGAAGTGGTATTCTTACATATCCTTTCGAGAGAAAACTGTCCTGTGCCTTCTCTTTTGAGGCTACACACTTAGACATACACGCAACATGAAAGCTTTTCGACTTACAACGTGTTGTTTAGGAAAAACAAGATAATTTCGCACGATGCGGGATTTCCTTAAAACGTGATTTTCTGAAAAATTTTGACGAAAGAAAATTCTCCTTTTGGTTCTCTTTAGATGCTACATGTTAAGACGTACACGCCACAACAATTCTTTTCGAGATACAACGTGTAGTTTTGGAGATACAAGCTAATTTTGTACTATGCGTTATTTCTTCTCGTAAAGAGTTTCCAATGCGTACGTATATGTCTTTACTCTGCAAAACTGTATTTCCTTATGAAGTGGTATTCTTACATATCCTTTCGAGAGAAAACTGTCCTGTGCCTTCTCTTTTGAGGCTACACACTTAGACATACACGCAACATGAAAGCTTTTCGACTTACAACGTGTTGTTTAGGAAAAACAAGATAATTTCGCACGATGCGGGATTTCCTTAAAACGTGATTTTCTGAAAAATTTTGACGAAAGAAAATTCTCCTTTTGGTTCTCTTTAGATGCTACATGTTAAGACGTACACGCCACAACAATTCTTTTCGAGATACAACGTGTAGTTTTGGAGATACAAGCTAATTTTGTACGATGCGTTATTTCTTCTCGGAAAGAGTTTCCAATGCGTACATATATGTCTTTAGTCTGCAAAACTGTATTTCCTTATGAAGTGGTATTCTTACATATCCTTTCGAGAGAAAACTGTCCTGTGCCTTCTCTTTTGAGGCTACACACTTAGACATACACGCAACATGAAAGCTTTTCGACTTACAACGTGTTGTTTAGGAAAAACAAGATAATTTCGCACGATGCGGGATTTCCTTAAAACGTGATTTTCTGAAAAATTTTGACGAAAGAAAATTCTCCTTTTGGTTCTCTTTAGATGCTACATGTTAAGACGTACACGCCACAACAATTCTTTTCGAGATACAACGTGTAGTTTTGGAGATACAAGCTAATTTTGTACGATGCGTTATTTCTTCTCGTAAAGAGTTTCCAATGCGTACGTATATGTCTTTACTCTGCAAAACTGTATTTCCTTATGAAGTGGTATTCTTACATATCCTTTCGAGAGAAAACTGTCCTGTGCCTTCTCTTTTGAGGCTACACACTTAGACATACACGCAACATGAAAGCTTTTCGACTTACAACGTGTTGTTTAGGAAAAACAAGATAATTTCGCACGATCCGGGATTTCCTTAAAACGTGATTTTCTGAAAAATTTTGACGAAAGAAAATTCTCCTTTTGGTTCTCTTTAGAAGATACATGTTAAGACGTACACGCCACAACAATTCTTTTCGAGATACAACGTGTAGTTTTGGAGATACAAGCTAATTTTGTACGATGCGTTATTTCTTCTCGTAAAGAGTTTCCAATGCGTACGTATATGTCTTTACTCTGCAAAACTGTATTTCCTTATGAAGTGGTATTCTTACATATCCTTTCGAGAGAAAACTGTCCTGTGCCTGCTCTTTTGAGGCTACACACTTAGACATACACGCAACATGAAAGCTTTTCGACTTACAACGTGTTGTTTAGGAAAAACAAGATAATTTCGCACGATGCGGGATTTCCTTAAAACGTGATTTTCTGAAAAATTTTGACGAAAGAAAATTCTCCTTTTGGTTCTCTTTAGATGCTACATGTTAAGACGTACACGCCACAACAATTCTTTTCGAGATACAACGTGTAGTTTTGGAGATACAAGCTAATTTTGTACGATGCGTTATTTCTTCTCGTAAAGAGTTTCCAATGCGTACGTATATGTCTTTACTCTGCAAAACTGTATTTCCTTATGAAGTGGTATTCTTACATATCCTTTCGAGAGAAAACTGTCCTGTGCCTTCTCTTTTGAGGCTACACACTTAGACATACACGCAACATGAAAGCTTTTCGACTTACAACGTGTTGTTTAGGAAAAACAAGATAATTTCGCACGATGCGGGATTTCCTTAAAACGTGATTTTCTGAAAAATTTTGACGAAAGAAAATTCTCCTTTTGGTTCTCTTTAGATGCTACATGTTAAGACGTACACGCCACAACAATTCTTTTCGAGATACAACGTGTAGTTTTGGAGATACAAGCTAATTTTGTACGATGCGTTATTTCTTCTCGTAAAGAGTTTCCAATGCGTACATATATGTCTTTAGTCTGCAAAACTGTATTTCCTTATGAAGTGGTATTCTTACATATCCTTTCGAGAGAAAACTGTCCTGTGCCTTCTCTTTTGAGGCTACACACTTAGACATACACGCAACATGAAAGCTTTTCGACTTACAACGTGTTGTTTAGGAAAAACAAGATAATTTCGCACGATGCGGGATTTCCTTAAAACGTGATTTTCTGAAAAATTTTGACGAAAGAAAATTCTCCTTTTGGTTCTCTTTAGATGCTACATGTTAAGACGTACACGCCACAACAATTCTTTTCGAGATACAACGTGTAGTTTTGGAGATACAAGCTAATTTTGTACGATGCGTTATTTCTTCTCGTAAAGAGTTTCCAATGCGTACGCATATGTCTTTACTCTGCAAAACTGTATTTCCTTATGAAGTGGTATTCTTACATATCCTTTCGTGGGAAAACTGTCCTGTGCCTTCTCTTTTGAGGCTACACACTTAGACATACACGCAACATGAAAGCTTTTCGACTTACAAAGTGTTGTTTAGGAAAAACAAGATAATTTCGCACGATGCGGGATTTCCTTAAAACGTGATTTTCTGAAAAATTTTGACGAAAGAAAATTCTCCTTTTGGTTCTCTTTAGATGCTACATGTTAAGACGTACACGCCACAACAATTCTTTTCGAGATACAACGTGTAGTTTTGGAGATACAAGCTAATTTTGTACTATGCGTTATTTCTTCTCGTAAAGAGTTTCCAATGCGTACGTATATGTCTTTACTCTGCAAAACTGTATTTCCTTATGAAGTGGTATTCTTACATATCCTTTCGAGAGAAAACTGTCCTGTGCCTTCTCTTTTGAGGCTACACACTTAGACATACACGCAACATGAAAGCTTTTCGACTTACAACGTGTTGTTTAGGAAAAACAAGATAATTTCGCACGATGCGGGATTTCCTTAAAACGTGATTTTCTGAAAAATTTTGACGAAAGAAAATTCTCCTTTTGGTTCTCTTTAGATGCTACATGTTAAGACGTACACGCCACAACAATTCTTTTCGAGATACAACGTGTAGTTTTGGAGATACAAGCTAATTTTGTACGATGCGTTATTTCTTCTCGTAAAGAGTTTCCAATGCGTACGTATATGTCTTGACTCTGCAAAACTGTATTTCCTTATGAAGTGGTATTCTTACATATCCTTTCGAGAGAAAACTGTCCTGTGCCTTCTCTTTTGAGGCTACACACTTAGACATACACGCAACATGAAAGCTTTTCGACTTACAACGTGTTGTTTAGGAAAAACAAGATAATTTCGCACGATGCGGGATTTCCTTAAAACGTGATTTTCTGAAAAATTTTGACGAAAGAAAATTCTCCTTTTGGTTCTCTTTAGATGCTACATGTTAAGACGTACACGCCACAACAATTCTTTTCGAGATACAACGTGTAGTTTTGGAGATACAAGCTAATTTTGTACGATGCGTTATTTCTTCTCGTAAAGAGTTTCCAATGCGTACGCATATGTCTTTACTCTGCAAAACTGTATTTCCTTATGAGGTGGTATTCTTACATATCCTTTCGAGAGAAAACTGTCCTGTGCCTTCTCTTTTGAGGCTACACACTTAGACATACACGCAACATGAAAGCTTTTCGACTTACAACGTGTTGTTTAGGAAAAACAAGATAATTTCGCACGATGCGGGATTTCCTTAAAACGTGATTTTCTGAAAAATTTTGACGAAAGAAAATTCTCCTTTTGGTTCTCTTTAGATGCTACATGTTAAGACGTACACGCCACAACAATTCTTTTCGAGATACAACGTGTAGTTTTGGAGATACAAGCTAATTTTGTACGATGCGTTATTTCTTCTCGTAAAGAGTTTCCTATGTGTACGCATATGTCTTTACTCTGCAAAACTGTATTTCCTTATGAAGTGGTATTCTTACATATCCTTTCGAGAGAAAACTGTCCTGTGCCTTCTCTTTTGAGGCTACACACTTAGACATACACGCAACATGAAAGCTTTTCGACTTACAACGTGTTGTTTAGGAAAAACAAGATAATTTCGCACGATGCGGGATTTCCTTAAAACGTGATTTTCTGAAAAATTTTGACGAAAGAAAATTCTCGTTTTGGTTCTCTTTAGATGCTACACGTTAAGACGTACACGCCACAACAATTCTTTTCGAGATACAACGTGTAGTTTTGGAGATACAAGCTAATTTTGTACTATGCGTTGTTTCTTCTCGTAAAGAGTTTCCAATGCGTACGCATATGTCTTTACTCTGCAAAACTGTATTTCCTTATGAAGTGGTATTCTTACATATCCTTTCGAGAGAAAACTGTCCTGTGCCTTCTCTTTTGAGGCTACACACTTAGACATACACGCAACATGAAAGCTTTTCGACTTACAACGTGTTGTTTAGGAAAAACAAGATAATTTCGCATGATGCGGGATTTCCTTAAAACGTGATTTTCTGAAAAATTTTGACGAAAGAAAATTCTCCTTTTGGTTCTCTTTAGATGCTACATGTTAAGACGTACACGCCACAACAATTCTTTTCGAGATACAACGTGTAGTTTTGGAGATACAAGCTAATTTTGTACGATGCGTTATTTCTTCTCGTAAAGAGTTTCCAATGCGTACGTATATGTCTTTACTCTGCAAAACTGTATTTCCTTATGAAGTGGTATTCTTACATATCCTTTCGAGAGAAAACTGTCCTGTGCCTTCTCTTTTGAGGCTACACACTTAGACATACACGCAACATGAAAGCTTTTCGACTTACAACGTGTTGTTTAGGAAAAAGAAGATAATTTCGCACGATGCGGGATTTCCTTAAAACGTGATTTTCTGAAAAATTTTGACGAAAGAAAATTCTCCTTTTGGTTCTCTTTAGATGCTACACGTTAAGACGTACACGCCACAACAATTCTTTTCGAGATACAACGTGTAGTTTTGGAGATACAAGCTAATTTTGTACGATGCGTTATTTCTTCTCGTAAAGAGTTTCCAATGCGTACGTATATGTCTTTACTCTGCAAAACTGTATTTCCTTATGAAGTGGTATTCTTACATATCCTTTCGAGAGAAAACTGTCCTGTGCCTTCTCTTTTGAGGCTACACACTTAGACATACACGCAACATGAAAGCTTTTCGACTTACAACGTGTTGTTTAGGAAAAACAAGATAATTTCTCACGATGCGGGATTTCCTTAAAACGTGATTTTCTGAAAAATTTTGACGAAAGAAAATTCTCCTTTTGGTTCTCTTTAGATGCTACATGTTAAGACGTACACACCACAACAATTCTTTTCGAGATACAACGTGTAGTTTTGGAGATACAAGCTAATTTTGTACTATGCGTTATTTCTTCTCGTAAAGAGTTTCCAATGCGTACGTATATGTCTTTACTCTGCAAAACTGTATTTCCTTATGAAGTGGTATTCTTACATATCCTTTCGAGAGAAAACTGTCCTGTGCCTTCTCTTTTGAGGCTACACACTTAGACATACACGCAACATGAAAGCTTTTCGACTTACAACGTGTTGTTTAGGAAAAACAAGATAATTTCGCACGATGCGGGATTTCCTTAAAACGTGATTTTCTGAAAAATTTTGACGAAAGAAAATTCTCCTTTTGGTTCTCTTTAGATGCTACATGTTAAGACGTACACGCCACAACAATTCTTTTCGAGATACAACGTGTAGTTTTGGAGATACAAGCTAATTTTGTACGATGCGTTATTTCTTCTCGTAAAGAGTTTCCAATGCGTACGTATATGTCTTGACTCTGCAAAACTGTATTTCCTTATGAAGTGGTATTCTTACATATCCTTTCGAGAGAAAACTGTCCTGTGCCTTCTCTTTTGAGGCTACACACTTAGACATACACGCAACATGAAAGCTTTTCGACTTACAACGTGTTGTTTAGGAAAAACAAGATAATTTCGCACGATGCGGGATTTCCTTAAAACGTGATTTTCTGAAAAATTTTGACGAAAGAAAATTCTCCTTTTGGTTCTCTTTAGATGCTACATGTTAAGACGTACACGCCACAACAATTCTTTTCGAGATACAACGTGTAGTTTTGGAGATACAAGCTAATTTTGTACTATGCGTTATTTCTTCTCGTAAAGAGTTTCCAATGCGTACGTATATGTCTTTACTCTGCAAAACTGTATTTCCTTATGAAGTGGTATTCTTACATATCCTTTCGAGAGAAAACTGTCCTGTGCCTTCTCTTTTGAGGCTACACACTTAGACATACACGCAACATGAAAGCTTTTCGACTTACAACGTGTTGTTTAGGAAAAACAAGATAATTTCGCACGATGCGGGATTTCCTTAAAACGTGATTTTCTGAAAAATTTTGACGAAAGAAAATTCTCCTTTTGGTTCTCTTTAGATGCTACATGTTAAGACGTACACGCCACAACAATTCTTTTCGAGATACAACGTGTAGTTTTGGAGATACAAGCTAATTTTGTACGATGCGTTATTTCTTCTCGTAAAGAGTTTCCAATGCGTACGTATATGTCTTTACTCTGCAAAACTGTATTTCCTTATGAAGTGGTATTCTTACATATCCTTTCGAGAGAAAACTGTCCTGTGCCTTCTCTTTTGAGGCAACACACTTAGACATACACGCAACATGAAAGCTTTTCGACTTACAACGTGTTGTTTAGGAAAAACAAGATAATTTCGCACGATGCGGGATTTCCTTAAAACGTGATTTTCTGAAAAATTTTGACGAAAGAAAATTCTCCTTTTGGTTCTCTTTAGATGCTACATGTTAAGACGTACACGCCACAACAATTCTTTTCGAGATACAACGTGTAGTTTTGGAGATACAAGCTAATTTTGTACGATGCGTTATTTCTTCTCGTAAAGAGTTTCCAATGCGTACGTATATGTCTTGACTCTGCAAAACTGTATTTCCTTATGAAGTGGTATTCTTACATATCCTTTCGAGAGAAAACTGTCCTGTGCCTTCTCTTTTGAGGCTACACACTTAGACATACACGCAACATGAAAGCTTTTCGACTTACAACGTGTTGTTTAGGAAAAACAAGATAATTTCGCACGATGCGGGATTTCCTTAAAACGTGATTTTCTGAAAAATTTTGACGAAAGAAAATTCTCCTTTTGGTTCTCTTTAGATGCTACATGTTAAGACGTACACGCCACAACAATTCTTTTCGAGATACAACGTGTAGTTTTGGAGATACAAGCTAATTTTGTACTATGCGTTATTTCTTCTCGTAAAGAGTTTCCAATGCGTACGTATATGTCTTTACTCTGCAAAACTGTATTTCCTTATGAAGTGGTATTCTTACATATCCTTTCGAGAGAAAACTGTCCTGTGCCTTCTCTTTTGAGGCTACACACTTAGACATACACGCAACATGAAAGCTTTTCGACTTACAACGTGTTGTTTAGGAAAAACAAGATAATTTCGCACGATGCGGGATTTCCTTAAAACGTGATTTTCTGAAAAATTTTGACGAAAGAAAATTCTCCTTTTGGTTCTCTTTAGATGCTACATGTTAAGACGTACACGCCACAACAATTCTTTTCGAGATACAACGTGTAGTTTTGGAGATACAAGCTAATTTTGTACGATGCGTTATTTCTTCTCGTAAAGAGTTTCCAATGCGTACGTATATGTCTTGACTCTGCAAAACTGTATTTCCTTATGAAGTGGTATTCTTACATATCCTTTCGAGAGAAAACTGTCCTGTGCCTTCTCTTTTGAGGCTACACACTTAGACATACACGCAACATGAAAGCTTTTCGACTTACAACGTGTTGTTTAGGAAAAACAAGATAATTTCGCACGATGCGGGATTTCCTTAAAACGTGATTTTCTGAAAAATTTTGACGAAAGAAAATTCTCCTTTTGGTTCTCTTTAGATGCTACATGTTAAGACGTACACGCCACAACAATTCTTTTCGAGATACAACGTGTAGTTTTGGAGATACAAGCTAATTTTGTACTATGCGTTATTTCTTCTCGTAAAGAGTTTCCAATGCGTACGTATATGTCTTTACTCTGCAAAACTGTATTTCCTTATGAAGTGGTATTCTTACATATCCTTTCGAGAGAAAACTGTCCTGTGCCTTCTCTTTTGAGGCTACACACTTAGACATACACGCAACATGAAAGCTTTTCGACTTACAACGTGTTGTTTAGGAAAAACAAGATAATTTCGCACGATGCGGGATTTCCTTAAAACGTGATTTTCTGAAAAATTTTGACGAAAGAAAATTCTCCTTTTGGTTCTCTTTAGATGCTACATGTTAAGACGTACACGCCACAACAATTCTTTTCGAGATACAACGTGTAGTTTTGGAGATACAAGCTAATTTTGTACGATGCGTTATTTCTTCTCGTAAAGAGTTTCCAATGCGTACGTATATGTCTTTACTCTGCAAAACTGTATTTCCTTATGAAGTGGTATTCTTACATATCCTTTCGAGAGAAAACTGTCCTGTGCCTTCTCTTTTGAGGCAACACACTTAGACATACACGCAACATGAAAGCTTTTCGACTTACAACGTGTTGTTTAGGAAAAACAAGATAATTTCGCACGATGCGGGATTTCCTTAAAACGTGATTTTCTGAAAAATTTTGACGAAAGAAAATTCTCCTTTTGGTTCTCTTTAGATGCTACATGTTAAGACGTACACGCCACAACAATTCTTTTCGAGATACAACGTGTAGTTTTGGAGATACAAGCTAATTTTGTACGATGCGTTATTTCTTCTCGTAAAGAGTTTCCAATGCGTACGTATATGTCTTGACTCTGCAAAACTGTATTTCCTTATGAAGTGGTATTCTTACATATCCTTTCGAGAGAAAACTGTCCTGTGCCTTCTCTTTTGAGGCTACACACTTAGACATACACGCAACATGAAAGCTTTTCGACTTACAACGTGTTGTTTAGGAAAAACAAGATAATTTCGCACGATGCGGGATTTCCTTAAAACGTGATTTTCTGAAAAATTTTGACGAAAGAAAATTCTCCTTTTGGTTCTCTTTAGATGCTACATGTTAAGACGTACACGCCACAACAATTCTTTTCGAGATACAACGTGTAGTTTTGGAGATACAAGCTAATTTTGTACTATGCGTTATTTCTTCTCGTAAAGAGTTTCCAATGCGTACGTATATGTCTTTACTCTGCAAAACTGTATTTCCTTATGAAGTGGTATTCTTACATATCCTTTCGAGAGAAAACTGTCCTGTGCCTTCTCTTTTGAGGCTACACACTTAGACATACACGCAACATGAAAGCTTTTCGACTTACAACGTGTTGTTTAGGAAAAACAAGATAATTTCGCACGATGCGGGATTTCCTTAAAACGTGATTTTCTGAAAAATTTTGACGAAAGAAAATTCTCCTTTTGGTTCTCTTTAGATGCTACATGTTAAGACGTACACGCCACAACAATTCATTTCGAGATACAACGTGTAGTTTTGGAGATACAAGCTAATTTTGTACGATGCGTTATTTCTTCTCGTAAAGAGTTTCCAATGCGTACGTATATGTCTTTACTCTGCAAAACTGTATTTCCTTATGAAGTGGTATTCTTACATATCCTTTCGAGAGAAAACTGTCCTGTGCCTTCTCTTTTGAGGCTACACACTTAGACATACGCGCAACATGAAAGCTTTTCGACTTACAACCTGTTGTTTAGGAAAAACAAGATAATTTCGCACGATGCGGGATTTCCTTAAAACGTGATTTTCTGAAAAATTTTGACGAAAGAAAATTCTCCTTTTGGTTCTCTTTAGATGCTACATGTTAAGACGTACACGCCACAACAATTCTTTTCGAGATACAACGTGTAGTTTTGGAGATACAAGCTAATTTTGTACTATGCGTTATTTCTTCTCGTAAAGAGTTTCCAATGCGTACGTATATGTCTTTACTCTGCAAAACTGTATTTCCTTATGAAGTGGTATTCTTACATATCCTTTCGAGAGAAAACTGTCCTGTGCCTTCTCTTTTGAGGCTACACACTTAGACATACACGCAACATGAAAGCTTTTCGACTTACAACGTGTTGTTTAGGAAAAACAAGATAATTTCGCACGATGCGGGATTTCCTTAAAACGTGATTTTCTGAAAAATTTTGACGAAAGAAAATTCTCCTTTTGGTTCTCTTTAGATGCTACACGTTAAGACGTACACGCCACAACAATTCTTTTCGAGATACAACGTGTAGTTTTGGAGATACAAGCTAATTTTGTACGATGCGTTATTTCTTCTCGTAAAGAGTTTCCAATGCGTACGTATATGTCTTTACTCTGCAAAACTGTATTTCCTTATGAAGTGGTATTCTTACATATCCTTTCGAGAGAAAACTGTCCTGTGCCTTCTCTTTTGAGGCTACACACTTAGACATACACGCAACATGAAAGCTTTTCGACTTACAACGTGTTGTTTAGGAAAAACAAGATAATTTCGCACGATGCGGGATTTCCTTAAAACGTGATTTTCTGAAAAATTTTGACGAAAGAAAATTCTCCTTTTGGTTCTCTTTAGATGCTACATGTTAAGACGTACACGCCACAACAATTCTTTTCGAGATACAACGTGTAGTTTTGGAGATACAAGCTAATTTTGTACGATGCGTTATTTCTTCTCGTAAAGAGTTTCCAATGCGTACGTATATGTCTTGACTCTGCAAAACTGTATTTCCTTATGAAGTGGTATTCTTACATATCCTTTCGAGAGAAAACTGTCCTGTGCCTTCTCTTTTGAGGCTACACACTTAGACATACACGCAACATGAAAGCTTTTCGACTTACAACGTGTTGTTTAGGAAAAACAAGATAATTTCGCACGATGCGGGATTTCCTTAAAACGTGATTTTCTGAAAAATTTTGACGAAAGAAAATTCTCCTTTTGGTTCTCTTTAGATGCTACATGTTAAGACGTACACGCCACAACAATTCTTTTCGAGATACAACGTGTAGTTTTGGAGATACAAGCTAATTTTGTACGATGCGTTATTTCTTCTCGTAAAGAGTTTCCAATGCGTACGTATATGTCTTTACTCTGCAAAACTGTATTTCCTTATGAAGTGGTATTCTTACATATCCTTTCGAGAGAAAACTGTCCTGTGCCTTCTCTTTTGAGGCTACACACTTAGACATACACGCAACATGAAAGCTTTTCGACTTACAACCTGTTGTTTAGGAAAAACAAGATAATTTCGCACGATGCGGGATTTCCTTAAAACGTGATTTTCTGAAAAATTTTGACGAAAGAAAATTCTCCTTTTGGTTCTCTTTAGATGCTACATGTTAAGACGTACACGCCACAACAATTCTTTTCGAGATACAACGTGTAGTTTTGGAGATACAAGCTAATTTTGTACTATGCGTTATTTCTTCTCGTAAAGAGTTTCCAATGCGTACGTATATGTCTTTACTCTGCAAAACTGTATTTCCTTATGAAGTGGTATTCTTACATATCCTTTCGAGAGAAAACTGTCCTGTGCCTTCTCTTTTGAGGCTACACACTTAGACATACACGCAACATGAAAGCTTTTCGACTTACAACGTGTTGTTTAGGAAAAACAAGATAATTTCGCACGATGCGGGATTTCCTTAAAACGTGATTTTCTGAAAAATTTTGACGAAAGAAAATTCTCCTTTTGGTTCTCTTTAGATGCTACATGTTAAGACGTACACGCCACAACAATTCTTTTCGAGATACAACGTGTAGTTTTGGAGATACAAGCTAATTTTGTACGATGCGTTATTTCTTCTCGTAAAGAGTTTCCAATGCGTACGTATATGTCTTTACTCTGCAAAACTGTATTTCCTTATGAAGTGTTATTCTTACATATCCTTTCGAGAGAAAACTGTCCTGTGCCTTCTCTTTTGAGGCTACACACTTAGACATACACGCAACATGAAAGCTTTTCGACTTACAACGTGTTGTTTAGGAAAAACAAGATAATTTCGCACGATGCGGGATTTCCTTAAAACGTGATTTTCTGAAAAATTTTGACGAAAGAAAATTCTCCTTTTGGTTCTCTTTAGATGCTACATGTTAAGACGTACACGCCACAACAATTCTTTTCGAGATACAACGTGTAGTTTTGGAGATACAAGTTAATTTTGTACGATGCGTTATTTCTTCTCGTAAAGAGTTTCCAATGCGTACGTATATGTCTTTACTCTGCAAAACTGTATTTCCTTATGAAGTGGTATTCTTACATATCCTTTCGAGAGAAAACTGTCCTGTGCCTTCTCTTTTGAGGCTACACACTTAGACATACACGCAACATGAAAGCTTTTCGACTTACAACGTGTTGTTTAGGAAAAACAAGATAATTTCGCACGATGCGGGATTTCCTTAAAACGTGATTTTCTGAAAAATTTTGACGAAAGAAAATTCTCCTTTTGGTTCTCTTTAGATGCTACATGTTAAGACGTACACGCCACAACAATTCTTTTCGAGATACAACGTGTAGTTTTGGAGATACAAGCTAATTTTGTACGATGCGTTATTTCTTCTCGTAAAGAGTTTCCAATGCGTACGTATATGTCTTTACTCTGCAAAACTGTATTTCCTTATGAAGTGGTATTCTTACATATCCTGTCGAGAGAAAACTGTCCTGTGCCTTCTCTTTTGAGGCTACACACTTAGACATACACGCAACATGAAAGCTTTTCGACTTACAACGTGTTGTTTAGGAAAAACAAGATAATTTCGCACGATGCGGGATTTCCTTATAACGTGATTTTCTGAAAAATTTTGACGAAAGAAAATTCTCCTTTTGGTTCTCTTTAGAAGCTACATGTTAAGACGTACACGCCACAACAATTCTTTTCGAGATACAACGTGTAGTTTTGGAGATACAAGCTAATTTTGTAAGATGCGTTATTTCTTCTCGTAAAGAGTTTCCAATGCGTACGTATATGTCTTTACTCTGCAAAACTGTATTTCCTTATGAAGTGGTATTCTTACATATCCTTTCGAGAGAAAACTGTCCTGTGCCTGCTCTTTTGAGGCTACACACTTAGACATACACGCAACATGAAAGCTTTTCGACTTACAACGTGTTGTTTAGGAAAAACAAGATAATTTCGCACGATGCGGGATTTCCTTAAAACGTGATTTTCTGAAAAATTTTGACGAAAGAAAATTCTCCTTTTGGTTCTCTTTAGATGCTACATGTTAAGACGTACACGCCACAACAATTCTTTTCGAGATACAACGTGTAGTTTTGGAGATACAAGCTAATTTTGTACGATGCGTTATTTCTTCTCGTAAAGAGTTTCCAATGCGTACGTATATGTCTTTACTCTGCAAAACTGTATTTCCTTATGAAGTGGTATTCTTACATATCCTTTCGAGAGAAAACTGTCCTGTGCCTTCTCTTTTGAGGCTACACACTTAGACATACACGCAACATGAAAGCTTTTCGACTTACAACGTGTTGTTTAGGAAAAACAAGATAATTTCGCACGATGCGGGATTTCCTTAAAACGTGATTTTCTGAAAAATTTTGACGAAAGAAAATTCTCCTTTTGGTTCTCTTTAGATGCTACATGTTAAGACGTACACGCCACAACAATTCTTTTCGAGATACAACGTGTAGTTTTGGAGATACAAGCTAATTTTGTACGATGCGTTATTTCTTCTCGTAAAGAGTTTCCAATGCGTACATATATGTCTTTAGTCTGCAAAACTGTATTTCCTTATGAAGTGGTATTCTTACATATCCTTTCGAGAGAAAACTGTCCTGTGCCTTCTCTTTTGAGGCTACACACTTAGACATACACGCAACATGAAAGCTTTTCGACTTACAACGTGTTGTTTAGGAAAAACAAGATAATTTCGCACGATGCGGGATTTCCTTAAAACGTGATTTTCTGAAAAATTTTGACGAAAGAAAATTCTCCTTTTGGTTCTCTTTAGATGCTACATGTTAAGACGTACACGCCACAACAATTCTTTTCGAGATACAACGTGTAGTTTTGGAGATACAAGCTAATTTTGTACGATGCGTTATTTCTTCTCATAAAGAGTTTCCAATGCGTACGCATATGTCTTTACTCTGCAAAACTGTATTTCCTTATGAAGTGGTATTCTTACATATCCTTTCGAGAGAAAACTGTCCTGTGCCTTCTCTTTTGAGGCTACACACTTAGACATACACGCAACATGAAAGCTTTTCGACTTACAAAGTGTTGTTTAGGAAAAACAAGATAATTTCGCACGATGCGGGATTTCCTTAAAACGTGATTTTCTGAAAAATTTTGACGAAAGAAAATTCTCCTTTTGGTTCTCTTTAGATGCTACACGTTAAGACGTACACGCCACAACAATTCTTTTCGAGATACAACGTGTAGTTTTGGAGATACAAGCTAATTTTGTACGATGCGTTATTTCTTCTCGTAAAGATTTTCCAATGCGTACGCATATGTCTTTAATCTGCAAAACTGTATTTCCTTATGAAGTGGTATTCTTACATATCCTTTCGAGAGAAAACTGTCCTGTGCCTTCTCTTTTGAGGCTACACACTTAGACATACACGCAACATGAAAGCTTTTCGACTTACAACGTGTTGTTTAGGAAAAACAAGATAATTTCGCACGATGCGGGATTTCCTTAAAACGTGATTTTCTGAAAAATTTTGACGAAAGAAAATTCTCCTTTTGGTTCTCTTTAGATGCTACATGTTAAGACGTACACGCCACAACAATTCTTTTCGAGATACAACGTGTAGTTTTGGAGATACAAGCTAATTTTGTACGATGCGTTATTTCTTCTCCTAAAGAGTTTCCAATGCGTACGTATATGTCTTTACTCTGCAAAACTGTATTTCCTTATGAAGTGGTATTCTTACATATCCTTTCGAGAGAAAACTGTCCTGTGCCTTCTCTTTTGAGGCTACACACTTAGACATACACGCAACATGAAAGCTTTTCGACTTACAACGTGTTGTTTAGGAAAAACAAGATAATTTCGCACGATGCGGGATTTCCTTAAAACGTGATTTTCTGAAAAATTTTGACGAAAGAAAATTCTCCTTTTGGTTCTCTTTAGATGCTACATGTTAAGACGTACACGCCACAACAATTCTTTTCGAGATACAACGTGTAGTTTTGGAGATACAAGCTAATTTTGTACGATGCGTTATTTCTTCTCGTAAAGAGTTTCCAATGCGTACGTATATGTCTTTACTCTGCAAAACTGTATTTCCTTATGAAGTGGTATTCTTACATATCCTTTCGAGAGAAAACTGTCCTGTGCCTTCTCTTTTGAGGCTACACACTTAGACATACACGCAACATGAAAGCTTTTCGACTTACAACGTGTTGTTTAGGAAAAACAAGATAATTTCGCACGATGCGGGATTTCCTTAAAACGTGATTTTCTGAAAAATTTTGACGAAAGAAAATTCTCCTTTTGGTTCTCTTTAGATGCTACATGTTAAGACGTACACGCCACAACAATTCTTTTCGAGATACAACGTGTAGTTTTGGAGATACAAGCTAATTTTGTACGATGCATTATTTCTTCTCGTAAAGAGTTTCCAATGCGTACGCATATGTCTTTACTCTGCAAAACTGTATTTCCTTATGAGGTGGTATTCTTACATATCCTTTCGAGAGAAAACTGTCCTGTGCCTTCTCTTTTGAGGCTACACACTTAGACATACACGCAACATGAAAGCTTTTCGACTTACAACGTGTTGTTTAGGAAAAACAAGATAATTTCGCACGATGCGGGATTTCCTTAAAACGTGATTTTCTGAAAAATTTTGACGAAAGAAAATTCTCCTTTTGGTTCTCTTTAGATGCTACATGTTAAGACGTACACGCCACAACAATTCTTTTCGAGATACAACGTGTAGTTTTGGAGATACAAGCTAATTTTGTACGATGCGTTATTTCTTCTCGTAAAGAGTTTCCAATGCGTACGCATATGTCTTTACTCTGCAAAACTGTATTTCCTTATGAAGTGGTATTCTTACATATCCTTTCGAGAGAAAACTGTCCTGTGCCTTCTCTTTTGAGGCTACACACTTAGACATACACGCAACATGAAAGCTTTTCGACTTACAAAGTGTTGTTTAGGAAAAACAAGATAATTTCGCACGATGCGGGATTTCCTTAAAACGTGATTTTCTGAAAAATTTTGACGAAAGAAAATTCTCCTTTTGGTTCTCTTTAGATGCTACACGTTAAGACGTACACGCCACAACAATTCTTTTCGAGATACAACGTGTAGTTTTGGAGATACAGGCTAATTTTGTACGATGCGTTATTTCTTCTCGTAAAGATTTTCCAATGCGTACGCATATGTCTTTAATCTGCAAAACTGTATTTCCTTATGAAGTGGTATTCTTACATATCCTTTCGAGAGAAAACTGTCCTGTGCCTTCTGTTTTGAGGCTACACACTTAGACATACACGCAACATGAAAGCTTTTCGACTTACAACGTGTTGTTTCGGAAAAACAAGATAATTTCGCACGATGCGGGATTTCCTTAAAACGTGATTTTCTGAAAAATTTTGACGAAAGAAAATTCTCCTTTTGGTTCTCTTTAGATGCTACATGTTAAGACGTACACGCCACAACAATTCTTTTCGAGATACAACGTGTAGTTTTGGAGATACAAGCTAATTTTGTACGATGCGTTATTTCTTCTCGTAAAGAGTTTCCAATGCGTACGTATATGTCTTTACTCTGCAAAACTGTATTTCCTTATGAAGTGGTATTCTTACATATCCTTTCGAGAGAAAACTGTCCTGTGCCTTCTCTTTTGAGGCTACACACTTAGACATACACGCAACATGAAAGCTTTTCGACTTACAACGTGTTGTTTAGGAAAAACAAGATAATTTCGCACGATGCGGGATTTCCTTAAAACGTGATTTTCTGAAAAATTTTGACGAAAGAAAATTCTCCTTTTGGTTCTCTTTAGATGCTACATGTTAAGACGTACACGCCACAACAATTCTTTTCGAGATACAACGTGTAGTTTTGGAGATACAAGCTAATTTTGTACGATGCGTTATTTCTTCTCGTAAAGAGTTTCCAATGCGTACGTATATGTCTTTACTCTGCAAAACTGTATTTCCTTATGAAGTGGTATTCTTACATATCCTTTCGAGAGAAAACTGTCCTGTGCCTTCTCTTTTGAGGCTACACACTTAGACATACACGCAACATGAAAGCTTTTCGACTTACAACGTGTTGTTTAGGAAAAACAAGATAATTTCGCACGATGCGGGATTTCCTTAAAACGTGATTTTCTGAAAAATTTTGACGAAAGAAAATTCTCCTTTTGGTTCTCTTTAGATGCTACATGTTAAGACGTACACGCCACAACAATTCTTTTCGAGATACAACGTGTAGTTTTGGAGATACAAGCTAATTTTGTACGATGCATTATTTCTTCTCGTAAAGAGTTTCCAATGCGTACGCATATGTCTTTACTCTGCAAAACTGTATTTCCTTATGAGGTGGTATTCTTACATATCCTTTCGAGAGAAAACTGTCCTGTGCCTTCTCTTTTGAGGCTACACACTTAGACATACACGCAACATGAAAGCTTTTCGACTTACAACGTGTTGTTTAGGAAAAACAAGATAATTTCGCACGATGCGGGATTTCCTTAAAACGTGATTTTCTGAAAAATTTTGACGAAAGAAAATTCTCCTTTTGGTTCTCTTTAGATGCTACATGTTAAGACGTACACGCCACAACAATTCTTTTCGAGATACAACGTGCAGTTTTGGAGATACAAGCTAATTTTGTACTATGCGTTATTTCTTCTCGTAAAGAGTTTCCTATGTGTACGCATATGTCTTTACTCTGCAAAACTGTATTTCCTTATGAAGTGGTATTCTTACATATCCTTTCGAGAGAAAACTGTCCTGTGCCTTCTCTTTTGAGGCTACACACTTAGACATACACGCAACATGAAAGCTTTTCGACTTACAACGTGTTGTTTAGGAAAAACAAGATAATTTCGCACGATGCGGGATTTCCTTAAAACGTGATTTTCTGAAAAATTTTGACGAAAGAAAATTCTCCTTTTGGTTCTCTTTAGATGCTACATGTTAAGAAGTACACGCCACAACAATTCTTTTCGAGATACAACGTGTAGTTTTGGAGATACAAGCTAATTTTGTACGATGCGTTATTTCTTCTCATAAAGAGTTTCCTATGTCTACGCATATGTCTTTACTCTGCAAAACTGTATTTCCTTATGAAGTGGTATTCTTACATATCCTTTCGAGAGAAAACTGTCCTGTGCCTTCTCTTTTGAGGCTACACACTTAGACATACACGCAACATGAAAGCTTTTCGACTTACAACGTGTTGTTTAGGAAAAACAAGATAATTTCGCACGATGCGGGATTTCCTTAAAACGTGATTTTCTGAAAAATTTTGACGAAAGAAAATTCTCGTTTTGGTTCTCTTTAGATGCTACACGTTAAGACGTACACGCCACAACAATTCTTTTCGAGATACAACGTGTAGTTTTGGAGATACAAGCTAATTTTGTACTATGCGTTATTTCTTCTCATAAAGAGTTTCCAATGCGTACGCATATGTCTTTACTCTGCAAAACTGTATTTCCTTATGAAGTGGTATTCTTACATATCCTTTCGAGAGAAAACTGTCCTGTGCCTTCTCTTTTGAGGCTACACACTTAGACATACACGCAACATGAAAGCTTTTCGACTTACAACGTGTTGTTTAGGAAAAACAAGATAATTTCGCACGATGCGGGATTTCCTTAAAACGTGATTTTCTGAAAAATTTTGACGAAAGATAATTCTCCTTTTGGTTCTCTTTAGATGCTACATGTTAAGACGTACACGCCACAACAATTCTTTTCGAGATACAACGTGTAGTTTTGGAGATACAAGCTAATTTTGTACGATGCGTTGTTTCTTCTCGTAAAGAGTTTCCAATGCGTACGTATATGTCTTTACTCTGCAAAACTGTATTTCCTTATGAAGTGGTATTCTTACATATCCTTTCGAGAGAAAACTGTCCTGTGCCTTCTCTTTTGAGGCTACACACTTAGACATACACGCAACATGAAAGCTTTTGGACTTACAACGTGTTGTTTAGGAAAAACAAGATAATTTCGCACGATGCGGGATTTCCTTAAAACGTGATTTTCTGAAAAATTTTGACGAAAGAAAATTCTCCTTTTGGTTCTCTTTAGATGCTACATGTTAAGACGTACACGCCACAACAGTTCTTTTCGAGATACAACGTGTAGTTTTGGAGATACAAGCTAATTTTGTACGATGCGTTATTTCTTCTCGTAAAGAGTTTCCAATGCGTACGTATATGTCTTTACTCTGCAAAACTGTATTTCCTTATGAAGTGGTATTCTTACATATCCTTTCGAGAGAAAACTGTCCTGTGCCTTCTCTTTTGAGGCTACACACTTAGACATACACGCAACATGAAAGCTTTTCGACTTACAACGTGTTGTTTAGGAAAAACAAGATAATTTCGCACGATGCGGGATTTCCTTAAAACGTGATTTTCTGAAAAATTTTGACGAAAGAAAATTCTCCTTTTGGTTCTCTTTAGATGCTACATGTTAAGACGTACACGCCACAACAATTCTTTTCGAGATACAACGTGTAGTTTTGGAGATACAAGCTAATTTTGTACGATGCATTATTTCTTCTCGTAAAGAGTTTCCAATGCGTACGCATATGTCTTTACTCTGCAAAACTGTATTTCCTTATGAGGTGGTATTCTTACATATCCTTTCGAGAGAAAACTGTCCTGTGCCTTCTCTTTTGAGGCTACACACTTAGACATACACGCAACATGAAAGCTTTTCGACTTACAACGTGTTGTTTAGGAAAAACAAGATAATTTCGCACGATGCGGGATTTCCTTAAAACGTGATTTTCTGAAAAATTTTGACGAAAGAAAATTCTCCTTTTGGTTCTCTTTAGATGCTACATGTTAAGACGTACACGCCACAACAATTCTTTTCGAGATACAACGTGTAGTTTTGGAGATACAAGCTAATTTTGTACGATGCGTTATTTCTTCTCGTAAAGAGTTTCCTATGTGTACGCATATGTCTTTACTCTGCAAAACTGTATTTCCTTATGAAGTGGTATTCTTACATATCCTTTCGAGAGAAAACTGTCCTGTGCCTTCTATTTTGAGGCTACACACTTAGACATACACGCAACATGAAAGCTTTTCGACTTACAACGTGTTGTTTAGGAAAAACAAGATAATTTCGCACGATGCGGGATTTCCTTGAAACGTGATTTTCTGAAAAATTTTGACGAAAGAAAATTCTCCTTTTGGTTCTCTTTAGATGCTACACGTTAAGACGTACACGCCACAACAATTCTTTTCGAGATACAACGTGTAGTTTTGGAGATACAAGCTAATTTTGTACTATGCGTTATTTCTTCTCATAAAGATTTTCCAATGCGTACGCATATGTCTTTACTCTGCAAAACTGTATTTCCTTATGAAGTGGTATTCTTACATATCCTTTCGAGAGAAAACTGTCCTGTGCCTTCTCTTTTGAGGCTACACACTTAGACATACACGCAACATGAAAGCTTTTCGACTTACAACGTGTTGTTTAGGAAAAACAAGATAATTTCGCACGATGCGGGATTTCCTTAAAACGTGATTTTCTGAAAAATTTTGACGAAAGAAAATTCTCCTTTTGGTTCTCTTTAGATGCTACATGTTAAGACGTACACGCCACAACAATTCTTTTCGAGATACAACGTGTAGTTTTGGAGATACAAGCTAATTTTGTACGATGCATTATTTCTTCTCGTAAAGAGTTTCCAATGCGTACGCATATGTCTTTACTCTGCAAAACTGTATTTCCTTATGAGGTGGTATTCTTACATATCCTTTCGAGAGAAAACTGTCCTGTGCCTTCTCTTTTGAGGCTACACACTTAGACATACACGCAACATGAAAGCTTTTCGACTTACAACGTGTTGTTTAGGAAAAACAAGATAATTTCGCACGATGCGGGATTTCCTTAAAACGTGATTTTCTGAAAAATTTTGACGAAAGAAAATTCTCCTTTTGGTTCTCTTTAGATGCTACATGTTAAGACGTACACGCCACAACAATTCTTTTCGAGATACAACGTGTAGTTTTGGAGATACAAGCTAATTTTGTACGATGCGTTATTTCTTCTCGTAAAGAGTTTCCTATGTGTACGCATATGTCTTTACTCTGCAAAACTGTATTTCCTTATGAAGTGGTATTCTTACATATCCTTTCGAGAGAAAACTGTCCTGTGCCTTCTCTTTTGAGGCTACACACTTAGACATACACGCAACATGAAAGCTTTTCGACTTACAACGTGTTGTTTAGGAAAAACAAGATAATTTCGCACGATGCGGGATTTCCTTAAAACGTGATTTTCTGAAAAATTTTGACGAAAGAAAATTCTCCTTTTGGTTCTCTTTAGATGCTACACGTTAAGACGTACACGCCACAACAATTCTTTTCGAGATACAACGTGTAGTTTTGGAGATACAAGCTAATTTTGTACTATGCGTTATTTCTTCTCATAAAGATTTTCCAATGCGTACGCATATGTCTTTACTCTGCAAAACTGTATTTCCTTATGAAGTGGTATTCTTACATATCCTTTCGAGAGAAAACTGTCCTGTGCCTTCTCTTTGAGGCTACACACTTAGACATACACGCAACATGAAAGCTTTTCGACTTACAACGTGTTGTTTAGGAAAAACAAGATAATTTCGCACGATGCGGGATTTCCTTAAAACGTGATTTTCTGAAAAATTTTGACGAAAGAAAATTCTCCTTTTGGTTCTCTTTAGATGCTACATGTTAAGACGTACACGCCACAACAATTCTTTTCGAGATACAACGTGTAGTTTTGGAGATACAAGCTAATTTTGTACGATGCATTATTTCTTCTCCTAAAGAGTTTCCAATGCGTACGCATATGTCTTTACTCTGCAAAACTGTATTTCCTTATGAGGTGGTATTCTTACATATCCTTTCGAGAGAAAACTGTCCTGTGCCTTCTCTTTTGAGGCTACACACTTAGACATACACGCAACATGAAAGCTTTTCGACTTACAACGTGTTGTTTAGGAAAAACAAGATAATTTCGCACGATGCGGGATTTCCTTAAAACGTGATTTTCTGAAAAATTTTGACGAAAGAAAATTCTCCTTTTGGTTCTCTTTAGATGCTACATGTTAAGACGTACACGCCACAACAATTCTTTTCGAGATACAACGTGTAGTTTTGGAGATACAAGCTAATTTTGTACGATGCGTTATTTCTTCTCGTAAAGAGTTTCCAATGCGTACGCATATGTCTTTACTCTGCAAAACTGTATTTCCTTATGAAGTGGTATTCTTACATATCCTTTCGAGAGAAAACTGTCCTGTGCCTTCTCTTTTGAGGCTACACACTTAGACATACACGCAACATGAAAGCTTTTCGACTTACAAAGTGTTGTTTAGGAAAAACAAGATAATTTCGCACGATGCGGGATTTCCTTAAAACGTGATTTTCTGAAAAATTTTGACGAAAGAAAATTCTCCTTTTGGTTCTCTTTAGATGCTACACGTTAAGACGTACACGCCACAACAATTCTTTTCGAGATACAACGTGTAGTTTTGGAGATACAAGCTAATTTTGTACGATGCGTTATTTCTTCTTGTAAAGATTTTCCAATGCGTACGCATATGTCTTTAATCTGCAAAACTGTATTTCCTTATGAAGTGGTATTCTTACATATCCTTTCGAGAGAAAACTGTCCTGTGCCTTCTCTTTTGAGGCTACACACTTAGACATACACGCAACATGAAAGCTTTTCGACTTACAACGTGTTGTTTAGGAAAAACAAGATAATTTCGCACGATGCGGGATTTCCTTAAAACGTGATTTTCTGAAAAATTTTGACGAAAGAAAATTCTCCTTTTGGTTCTCTTTAGATGCTACATGTTAAGACGTACACGCCACAACAATTCTTTTCGAGATACAACGTGTAGTTTTGGAGATACAAGCTAATTTTGTACTATGCGTTATTTCTTCTCGTAAAGAGTTTCCAATGCGTACGTATATGTCTTTACTCTGCAAAACTGTATTTCCTTATGAAGTGGTATTCTTACATATCCTTTCGAGAGAAAACTGTCCTGTGCCTTCTCTTTTGAGGCTACACACTTAGACATACACGCAACATGAAAGCTTTTCGACTTACAACGTGTTGTTTAGGAAAAACAAGATAATTTCGCACGATGCGGGATTTCCTTGAAACGTGATTTTCTGAAAAATTTTGACGAAAGAAAATTCTCCTTTTGGTTCTCTTTAGATGCTACACGTTAAGACGTACACGCCACAACAATTCTTTTCGAGATACAACGTGTAGTTTTGGAGATACAAGCTAATTTTGTACTATGCGTTATTTCTTCTCGTAAAGATTTTCCAATGCGTACGCATATGTCTTTACTCTGCAAAACTGTATTTCCTTATGAAGTGGTATTCTTACATATCCTTTCGAGAGAAAACTGTCCTGTGCCTTCTCTTTTGAGGCTACACACTTAGACATACACGCAACATGAAAGCTTTTCGACTTACAACGTGTTGTTTAGGAAAAACAAGATAATTTCGCACGATGCGGGATTTCCTTAAAACGTGATTTTCTGAAAAATTTTGACGAAAGAAAATTCTCCTTTTGGTTCTCTTTAGATGCTACATGTTAAGACGTACACGCCACAACAATTCTTTTCGAGATACAACGTGTAGTTTTGGAGATACAAGCTAATTTTGTACGATGCATTATTTCTTCTCGTAAAGAGTTTCCAATGCGTACGCATATGTCTTTACTCTGCAAAACTGTATTTCCTTATGAGGTGGTATTCTTACATATCCTTTCGAGAGAAAACTGTCCTGTGCCTTCTCTTTTGAGGCTACACACTTAGACATACACGCAACATGAAAGCTTTTCGACTTACAACGTGTTGTTTAGGAAAAACAAGATAATTTCGCACGATGCGGGATTTCCTTAAAACGTGATTTTCTGAAAAATTTTGACGAAAGAAAATTCTCCTTTTGGTTCTCTTTAGATGCTACATGTTAAGACGTACACGCCACAACAATTCTTTTCGAGATACAACGTGTAGTTTTGGAGATACAAGCTAATTTTGTACTATGCGTTATTTCTTCTCGTAAAGAGTTTCCTATGTGTACGCATATGTCTTTACTCTGCAAAACTGTATTTCCTTATGAAGTGGTATTCTTACATATCCTTTCGAGAGAAAACTGTCCTGTGCCTTCTCTTTTGAGGCTACACACTTAGACATACACGCAACATGAAAGCTTTTCGACTTACAACGTGTTGTTTAGGAAAAACAAGATAATTTCGCACGATGCGGGATTTCCTTAAAACGTGATTTTCTGAAAAATTTTGACGAAAGAAAATTCTCGTTTTGGTTCTCTTTAGATGCTACACGTTAAGACGTACACGCCACAACAATTCTTTTCGAGATACAACGTGTAGTTTTGGAGATACAAGCTAATTTTGTACGATGCGTTATTTCTTCTCGTAAAGAGTTTCCAATGCGTACGTATATGTCTTTACTCTGCAAAACTGTATTTCCTTATGAAGTGGTATTCTTACATATCCTTTCGAGAGAAAACTGTCCTGTGCCTTCTCTTTTGAGGCTACACACTTAGACATACACGCAACATGAAAGCTTTTCGACTTACAACGTGTTGTTTAGGAAAAACAAGATAATTTCGCACGATGCGGGATTTCCTTAAAACGTGATTTTCTGAAAAATTTTGACGAAAGAAAATTCTCCTTTTGGGTCTCTTTAGATGCTACACGTTAAGACGTACACGCCACAACAATTCTTTTCGAGATACAACGTGTAGTTTTGGAGATACAAGCTAATTTTGTACGATGCGTTATTTCTTCTCGTAAAGAGTTTCCAATGCGTACGTATATGTCTTTACTCTGCAAAACTGTATTTCCTTATGAAGTGGTATTCTTACATATCCTTTCGAGAGAAAACTGTCCTGTGCCTTCTCTTTTGAGGCTACACACTTAGACATACACGCAACATGAAAGCTTTTCGACTTACAACGTGTTGTTTAGGAAAAACAAGATAATTTCTCACGATGCAGGATTTCCTTAAAACGTGATTTTCTGAAAAATTTTGACGAAAGAAAATTCTCCTTTTGGTTCTCTTTAGATGCTACATGTTAAGACGTACACACCACAACAATTCTTTTCGAGATACAACGTGTAGTTTTGGAGATACAAGCTAATTTTGTACTATGCGTTATTTCTTCTCGTAAAGAGTTTCCAATGCGTACGTATATGTCTTTACTCTGCAAAACTGTATTTCCTTATGAAGTGGTATTCTTACATATCCTTTCGAGAGAAAACTGTCCTGTGCCTTCTCTTTTGAGGCTACACACTTAGACATACACGCAACATGAAAGCTTTTCGACTTACAACGTGTTGTTTAGGAAAAACAAGATAATTTCGCACGATGCGGGATTTCCTTAAAACGTGATTTTCTGAAAAATTTTGACGAAAGAAAATTCTCCTTTTGGTTCTCTTTAGATGCTACATGTTAAGACGTACACGCCACAACAATTCTTTTCGAGATACAACGTGTAGTTTTGGAGATACAAGCTAATTTTGTACGATGCGTTATTTCTTCTCGTAAAGAGTTTCCAATGCGTACGTATATGTCTTTACTCTGCAAAACTGTATTTCCTTATGAAGTGGTATTCTTACATATCCTTTCGAGAGAAAACTGTCCTGTGCCTGCTCTTTTGAGGCTACACACTTAGACATACACGCAACATGAAAGCTTTTCGACTTACAACGTGTTGTTTAGGAAAAACAAGATAATTTCGCACGATGCGGGATTTCCTTAAAACGTGATTTTCTGAAAAATTTTGACGAAAGAAAATTCTCCTTTTGGTTCTCTTTAGATGCTACATGTTAAGACGTACACGCCACAACAATTCTTTTCGAGATACAACGTGTAGTTTTGGAGATACAAGCTAATTTTGTACGATGCGTTATTTCTTCTCGTAAAGAGTTTCCAATGCGTACGCATATGTCTTTACTCTGCAAAACTGTATTTCCTTATGAAGTGGTATTCTTACATATCCTTTCGAGAGAAAACTGTCCTGTGCCTTCTCTTTTGAGGCTACACACTTAGACATACACGCAACATGAAAGCTTTTCGACTTACAAAGTGTTGTTTAGGAAAAACAAGATAATTTCGCACGATGCGGGATTTCCTTAAAACGTGATTTTCTGAAAAATTTTGACGAAAGAAAATTCTCCATTTGGTTCTCTTTAGATGCTACACGTTAAGACGTACACGCCACAACAATTCTTTTCGAGATACAACGTGTAGTTTTGGAGATACAAGCTAATTTTGTACGATGCGTTATTTCTTCTCATAAAGAGTTTCCAATGCGTACGCATATGTCTTTAATCTGCCAAACTGTATTTCCTTATGAAGTGGTATTCTTACATATCCTTTCGAGAGAAAACTGTCCTGTGCCTTCTCTTTTGAGGCTACACACTTAGACATACACGCAACATGAAAGCTTTTCGACTTACAACGTGTTGTTTAGGAAAAACAAGATAATTTCGCACGATGCGGGATTTCCTTAAAACGTGATTTTCTGAAAAATTTTGACGAAAGAAAATTCTCCTTTTGGTTCTCTTTAGATGCTACATGTTAAGACGTACACGCCACAACAATTCTTTTCGAGATACAACGTGTAGTTTTGGAGATACAAGCTAATTTTGTACTATGCGTTATTTCTTCTCGTAAAGAGTTTCCTATGCGTACGTATATGTCTTTACTCTGCAAAACTGTATTTCCTTATGAAGTGGTATTCTTACATATCCTTTCGAGAGAAAACTGTCCTGTGCCTTCTCTTTTGTGGCTACACACTTAGACATACACGCAACATGAAAGCTTTTCGACTTACAACGTGTTGTTTAGGAAAAACAAGATAATTTCGCACGATGCGGGATTTCCTTAAAACGTGATTTTCTGAAAAATTTTGACGAAAGAAAATTCTCCTTTTGGTTCTCTTTAGATGCTACATGTTAAGACGTACACGCCACAACAGTTCTTTTCGAGATACAACGTGTAGTTTTGGAGATACAAGCTAATTTTGTACGATGCGTTATTTCTTCTCGTAAAGAGTTTCCAATGCGTACGTATATGTCTTTACTCTGCAAAACTGTATTTCCTTATGAAGTGGTATTCTTACATATCCTTTCGAGAGAAAACTGTCCTGTGCCTTCTCTTTTGAGGCTACACACTTAGACATACACGCAACATGAAAGCTTTTCGACTTACAACGTGTTGTTTAGGAAAAACAAGATAATTTCGCACGATGCGGGATTTCCTTAAAACGTGATTTTCTGAAAAATTTTGACGAAAGAAAATTCTCCTTTTGGTTCTCTTTAGATGCTACATGTTAAGACGTACACGCCACAACAATTCTTTTCGAGATACAACGTGTAGTTTTGGAGATACAAGCTAATTTTGTACGATGCATTATTTCTTCTCGTAAAGAGTTTCCAATGCGTACGCATATGTCTTTACTCTGCAAAACTGTATTTCCTTATGAGGTGGTATTCTTACATATCCTTTCGAGAGAAAACTGTCCTGTGCCTTCTCTTTTGAGGCTACACACTTAGACATACACGCAACATGAAAGCTTTTCGACTTACAACGTGTTGTTTAGGAAAAACAAGATAATTTCGCACGATGCGGGATTTCCTTAAAACGTGATTTTCTGAAAAATTTTGACGAAAGAAAATTCTCCTTTTGGTTCTCTTTAGATGCTACATGTTAAGACGTACACGCCACAACAATTCTTTTCGAGATACAACGTGTAGTTTTGGAGATACAAGCTAATTTTGTACGATGCGTTATTTCTTCTCGTAAAGAGTTTCCTATGTGTACGCATATGTCTTTACTCTGCAAAACTGTATTTCCTTATGAAGTGGTATTCTTACATATCCTTTCGAGAGAAAACTGTCCTGTGCCTTCTCTTTTGAGGCTACACACTTAGACATACACGCAACATGAAAGCTTTTCGACTTACAACGTGTTGTTTAGGAAAAACAAGATAATTTCGCACGATGCGGGATTTCCTTAAAACGTGATTTTCTGAAAAATTTTGACGAAAGAAAATTCTCCTTTTGGTTCTCTTTAGATGCTACACGTTAAGACGTACACGCCACAACAATTCTTTTCGAGATACAACGTGTAGTTTTGGAGATACAAGCTAATTTTGTACTATGCGTTATTTCTTCTCATAAAGATTTTCCAATGCGTACGCATATGTCTTTACTCTGCAAAACTGTATTTCCTTATGAAGTGGTATTCTTACATATCCTTTCGAGAGAAAACTGTCCTGTGCCTTCTCTTTTGAGGCTACACACTTAGACATACACGCAACATGAAAGCTTTTCGACTTACAACGTGTTGTTTAGGAAAAACAAGATAATTTCGCACGATGCGGGATTTCCTTAAAACGTGATTTTCTGAAAAATTTTGACGAAAGAAAATTCTCCTTTTGGTTCTCTTTAGATGCTACATGTTAAGACGTACACGCCACAACAATTCTTTTCGAGATACAACGTGTAGTTTTGGAGATACAAGCTAATTTTGTACGATGCATTATTTCTTCTCGTAAAGAGTTTCCAATGCGTACGCATATGTCTTTACTCTGCAAAACTGTATTTCCTTATGAGGTGGTATTCTTACATATCCTTTCGAGAGAAAACTGTCCTGTGCCTTCTCTTTTGAGGCTACACACTTAGACATACACGCAACATGAAAGCTTTTCGACTTACAACGTGTTGTTTAGGAAAAACAAGATAATTTCGCACGATGCGGGATTTCCTTAAAACGTGATTTTCTGAAAAATTTTGACGAAAGAAAATTCTCCTTTTGGTTCTCTTTAGATGCTACATGTTAAGACGTACACGCCACAACAATTCTTTTCGAGATACAACGTGTAGTTTTGGAGATACAAGCTAATTTTGTACGATGCGTTATTTCTTCTCGTAAAGAGTTTCCAATGCGTACGCATATGTCTTTACTCTGCAAAACTGTATTTCCTTATGAAGTGGTATTCTTACATATCCTTTCGAGAGAAAACTGTCCTGTGCCTTCTCTTTTGAGGCTACACACTTAGACATACACGCAACATGAAAGCTTTTCGACTTACAAAGTGTTGTTTAGGAAAAACAAGATAATTTCGCACGATGCGGGATTTCCTTAAAACGTGATTTTCTGAAAAATTTTGACGAAAGAAAATTCTCCTTTTGGTTCTCTTTAGATGCTACACGTTAAGACGTACACGCCACAACAATTCTTTTCGAGATACAACGTGTAGTTTTGGAGATACAAGCTAATTTTGTACGATGCGTTATTTCTTCTCGTAAAGATTTTCCAATGCGTACGCATATGTCTTTAATCTGCAAAACTGTATTTCCTTATGAAGTGGTATTCTTACATATCCTTTCGAGAGAAAACTGTCCTGTGCCTTCTCTTTTGAGGCTACACACTTAGACATACACGCAACATGAAAGCTTTTCGACTTACAACGTGTTGTTTAGGAAAAACAAGATAATTTCGCACGATGCGGGATTTCCTTAAAACGTGATTTTCTGAAAAATTTTGACGAAAGATAATTCTCCTTTTGGTTCTCTTTAGATGCTACATGTTAAGACGTACACGCCACAACAATTCTTTTCGAGATACAACGTGTAGTTTTGGAGATACAAGCTAATTTTGTACGATGCATTATTTCTTCTCGTAAAGAGTTTCCAATGCGTACGCATATGTCTTTACTCTGCAAAACTGTATTTCCTTATGAGGTGGTATTCTTACATATCCTTTCGAGAGAAAACTGTCCTGTGCCTTCTCTTTTGAGGCTACACACTTAGACATACACGCAACATGAAAGCTTTTCGACTTACAACGTGTTGTTTAGGAAAAACAAGATAATTTCGCACGATGCGGGATTTCCTTAAAACGTGATTTTCTGAAAAATTTTGACGAAAGAAAATTCTCCTTTTGGTTCTCTTTAGATGCTACATGTTAAGACGTACACGCCACAACAATTCTTTTCGAGATACAACGTGTAGTTTTGGAGATACAAGCTAATTTTGTACGATGCGTTATTTCTTCTCGTAAAGAGTTTCCTATGTGTACGCATATGTCTTTACTCTGCAAAACTGTATTTCCTTATGAAGTGGTATTCTTACATATCCTTTCGAGAGAAAACTGTCCTGTGCCTTCTCTTTTGAGGCTACACACTTAGACATACACGCAACATGAAAGCTTTTCGACTTACAACGTGTTGTTTAGGAAAAACAAGATAATTTCGCACGATGCGGGATTTCCTTAAAACGTGATTTTCTGAAAAATTTTGACGAAAGAAAATTCTCCTTTTGGTTCTCTTTAGATGCTACACGTTAAGACGTACACGCCACAACAATTCTTTTCGAGATACAACGTGTAGTTTTGGAGATACAAGCTAATTTTGTACTATGCGTTATTTCTTCTCATAAAGATTTTCCAATGCGTACGCATATGTCTTTACTCTGCAAAACTGTATTTCCTTATGAAGTGGTATTCTTACATATCCTTTCGAGAGAAAACTGTCCTGTGCCTTCTCTTTGAGGCTACACACTTAGACATACACGCAACATGAAAGCTTTTCGACTTACAACGTGTTGTTTAGGAAAAACAAGATAATTTCGCACGATGCGGGATTTCCTTAAAACGTGATTTTCTGAAAAATTTTGACGAAAGAAAATTCTCCTTTTGGTTCTCTTTAGATGCTACATGTTAAGACGTACACGCCACAACAATTCTTTTCGAGATACAACGTGTAGTTTTGGAGATACAAGCTAATTTTGTACGATGCATTATTTCTTCTCGTAAAGAGTTTCCAATGCGTACGCATATGTCTTTACTCTGCAAAACTGTATTTCCTTATGAGGTGGTATTCTTACATATCCTTTCGAGAGAAAACTGTCCTGTGCCTTCTCTTTTGAGGCTACACACTTAGACATACACGCAACATGAAAGCTTTTCGACTTACAACGTGTTGTTTAGGAAAAACAAGATAATTTCGCACGATGCGGGATTTCCTTAAAACGTGATTTTCTGAAAAATTTTGACGAAAGAAAATTCTCCTTTTGGTTCTCTTTAGATGCTACATGTTAAGACGTACACGCCACAACAATTCTTTTCGAGATACAACGTGTAGTTTTGGAGATACAAGCTAATTTTGTACGATGCGTTATTTCTTCTCGTAAAGAGTTTCCAATGCGTACGCATATGTCTTTACTCTGCAAAACTGTATTTCCTTATGAAGTGGTATTCTTACATATCCTTTCGAGAGAAAACTGTCCTGTGCCTTCTCTTTTGAGGCTACACACTTAGACATACACGCAACATGAAAGCTTTTCGACTTACAAAGTGTTGTTTAGGAAAAACAAGATAATTTCGCACGATGCGGGATTTCCTTAAAACGTGATTTTCTGAAAAATTTTGACGAAAGAAAATTCTCCTTTTGGTTCTCTTTAGATGCTACACGTTAAGACGTACACGCCACAACAATTCTTTTCGAGATACAACGTGTAGTTTTGGAGATACAAGCTAATTTTGTACGATGCGTTATTTCTTCTCGTAAAGATTTTCCAATGCGTACGCATATGTCTTTAATCTGCAAAACTGTATTTCCTTATGAAGTGGTATTCTTACATATCCTTTCGAGAGAAAACTGTCCTGTGCCTTCTCTTTTGAGGCTACACACTTAGACATACACGCAACATGAAAGCTTTTCGACTTACAACGTGTTGTTTAGGAAAAACAAGATAATTTCGCACGATGCGGGATTTCCTTAAAACGTGATTTTCTGAAAAATTTTGACGAAAGAAAATTCTCCTTTTGGTTCTCTTTAGATGCTACATGTTAAGACGTACACGCCACAACAATTCTTTTCGAGATACAACGTGTAGTTTTGGAGATACAAGCTAATTTTGTACTATGCGTTATTTCTTCTCGTAAAGAGTTTCCAATGCGTACGTATATGTCTTTACTCTGCAAAACTGTATTTCCTTATGAAGTGGTATTCTTACATATCCTTTCGAGAGAAAACTGTCCTGTGCCTTCTCTTTTGAGGCTACACACTTAGACATACACGCAACATGAAAGCTTTTCGACTTACAACGTGTTGTTTAGGAAAAACAAGATAATTTCGCACGATGCGGGATTTCCTTAAAACGTGATTTTCTGAAAAATTTTGACGAAAGAAAATTCTCCTTTTGGTTCTCTTTAGATGCTACATGTTAAGACGTACACGCCACAACAATTCTTTTCGAGATACAACGTGTAGTTTTGGAGATACAAGCTAATTTTGTACGATGCGTTATTTCTTCTCGTAAAGTTTCCAATGCGTACGTATATGTCTTTACTCTGCAAAACTGTATTTCCTTATGAAGTGGTATTCTTACATATCCTTTCGAGAGAAAACTGTCCTGTGCCTTCTCTTTTGAGGCTACACACTTAGACATACACGCAACATGAAAGCTTTTCGACTTACAACGTGTTGTTTAGGAAAAACAAGATAATTTCGCACGATGCGGGATTTCCTTAAAACGTGATTTTCTGAAAAATTTTGACGAAAGAAAATTCTCCTTTTGGTTCTCTTTAGATGCTACATGTTAAGACGTACACGCCACAACAATTCTTTTCGAGATACAACGTGTAGTTTTGGAGATACAAGCTAATTTTGTACGATGCATTATTTCTTCTCGTAAAGAGTTTCCAATGCGTACGCATATGTCTTTACTCTGCAAAACTGTATTTCCTTATGAGGTGGTATTCTTACATATCCTTTCGAGAGAAAACTGTCCTGTGCCTTCTCTTTTGAGGCTACACACTTAGACATACACGCAACATGAAAGCTTTTCGACTTACAACGTGTTGTTTAGGAAAAACAAGATAATTTCGCACGATGCGGGAATTCCTTAAAACGTGATTTTCTGAAAAATTTTGACGAAAGAAAATTCTCCTTTTGGGTCTCTTTAGATGCTACACGTTAAGACGTACACGCCACAACAATTCTTTTCGAGATACAACGTGTAGTTTTGGAGATACAAGCTAATTTTGTACGATGCGTTATTTCTTCTCGTAAAGAGTTTCCAATGCGTACGTATATGTCTTTACTCTGCAAAACTGTATTTCCTTATGAAGTGGTATTCTTACATATCCTTTCGAGAGAAAACTGTCCTGTGCCTTCTCTTTTGAGGCTACACACTTAGACATACACGCAACATGAAAGCTTTTCGACTTACAACGTGTTGTTTAGGAAAAACAAGATAATTTCTCACGATGCAGGATTTCCTTAAAACGTGATTTTCTGAAAAATTTTGACGAAAGAAAATTCTCCTTTTGGTTCTCTTTAGATGCTACATGTTAAGACGTACACACCACAACAATTCTTTTCGAGATACAACGTGTAGTTTTGGAGATACAAGCTAATTTTGTACTATGCGTTATTTCTTCTCGTAAAGAGTTTCCAATGCGTACGTATATGTCTTTACTCTGCAAAACTGTATTTCCTTATGAAGTGGTATTCTTACATATCCTTTCGAGAGAAAACTGTCCTGTGCCTTCTCTTTTGAGGCTACACACTTAGACATACACGCAACATGAAAGCTTTTCGACTTACAACGTGTTGTTTAGGAAAAACAAGATAATTTCGCACGATGCGGGATTTCCTTAAAACGTGATTTTCTGAAAAATTTTGACGAAAGAAAATTCTCCTTTTGGTTCTCTTTAGATGCTACATGTTAAGACGTACACGCCACAACAATTCTTTTCGAGATACAACGTGTAGTTTTGGAGATACAAGCTAATTTTGTACGATGCGTTATTTCTTCTCGTAAAGAGTTTCCAATGCGTACGTATATGTCTTTACTCTGCAAAACTGTATTTCCTTATGAAGTGGTATTCTTACATATCCTTTCGAGAGAAAACTGTCCTGTGCCTGCTCTTTTGAGGCTACACACTTAGACATACACGCAACATGAAAGCTTTTCGACTTACAACGTGTTGTTTAGGAAAAACAAGATAATTTCGCACGATGCGGGATTTCCTTAAAACGTGATTTTCTGAAAAATTTTGACGAAAGAAAATTCTCCTTTTGGTTCTCTTTAGATGCTACATGTTAAGACGTACACGCCACAACAATTCTTTTCGAGATACAACGTGTAGTTTTGGAGATACAAGCTAATTTTGTACGATGCGTTATTTCTTCTCGTAAAGAGTTTCCAATGCGTACGCATATGTCTTTACTCTGCAAAACTGTATTTCCTTATGAAGTGGTATTCTTACATATCCTTTCGAGAGAAAACTGTCCTGTGCCTTCTCTTTTGAGGCTACACACTTAGACATACACGCAACATGAAAGCTTTTCGACTTACAAAGTGTTGTTTAGGAAAAACAAGATAATTTCGCACGATGCGGGATTTCCTTAAAACGTGATTTTCTGAAAAATTTTGACGAAAGAAAATTCTCCATTTGGTTCTCTTTAGATGCTACACGTTAAGACGTACACGCCACAACAATTCTTTTCGAGATACAACGTGTAGTTTTGGAGATACAAGCTAATTTTGTACGATGCGTTATTTCTTCTCTTAAAGAGTTTCCAATGCGTACGCATATGTCTTTAATCTGCCAAACTGTATTTCCTTATGAAGTGGTATTCTTACATATCCTTTCGAGAGAAAACTGTCCTGTGCCTTCTCTTTTGAGGCTACACACTTAGACATACACGCAACATGAAAGCTTTTCGACTTACAACGTGTTGTTTAGGAAAAACAAGATAATTTCGCACGATGCGGGATTTCCTTAAAACGTGATTTTCTGAAAAATTTTGACGAAAGAAAATTCTCCTTTTGGTTCTCTTTAGATGCTACATGTTAAGACGTACACGCCACAACAATTCTTTTCGAGATACAACGTGTAGTTTTGGAGATACAAGCTAATTTTGTACGATGCGTTATTTCTTCTCGTAAAGAGTTTCCAATGCGTACGTATATGTCTTTACTCTGCAAAACTGTATTTCCTTATGAAGTGGTATTATTACATATCCTTTCGAGAGAAAACTGTCCTGTGCCTTCTCTTTTGAGGCTACACACTTAGACATACACGCAACATGAAAGCTTTTCGACTTACAACGTGTTGTTTAGGAAAAACAAGATAATTTCGCACGATGCGGGATTTCCTTAAAACGTGATTTTCTGAAAAATTTTGTCGAAAGAAAATTCTCCTTTTGGTTCTCTTTAGATGCTACATGTTAAGACGTACACGCCACAACAATTCTTTTCGAGATACAACGTGTAGTTTTGGAGATACAAGCTAATTTTGTACTATGCGTTATTTCTTCTCGTAAAGAGTTTCCAATGCGTACGTATATGTCTTTACTCTGCAAATCTGTATTTCCTTATGAAGTGGTATTCTTACATATCCTTTCGAGAGAAAATTGTCCTGTGCCTTCTCTTTTGAGGCTACACACTTAGACATACACGCAACATGAAAGCTTTTCGACTTACAACGTGTTGTTTAGGAAAAACAAGATAATTTCGCACGATGCGGGATTTCCTTAAAACGTGATTTTCTAAAAAATTTTGACGAAAGAAAATTCTCCTTTTGGTTCTCTTTAGATGCTACATGTTAAGACGTACACGCCACAACAATTCTTTTCGAGATACAACGTGTAGTTTTGGAGATACAAGCTAACTTTGTACTATGAGTTATTTCTTCTCGTAAAGAGTTTCCAATGCGTACGTATATGTCTTTACTCTGCAAAACTGTATTTCCTTATGAAGTGGTATTCTTACATATCCTTTCGAGAGAAAACTGTCCTGTGCCTTCTCTTTTGAGGCTACACACTTAGACATACACGCAACATGAAAGCTTTTCGACTTACAACGTGTTGTTTAGGAAAAACAAGATAATTTCGCACGATGCGGGATTTCCTTAAAACGTGATTTTCTGAAAAATTTTGACGAAAGAAAATTCTCCTTTTGGTTCTCTTTAGATGATACATGTTAAGACGTACACGCCACAACAATTCTTTTCGAGATACAACGTGTAGTTTTGGAGATACAAGCTAATTTTGTACGATGCGTTATTTCTTCTCGTAAAGAGTTTCCAATGCGTACGTATATGTCTTTACTCTGCAAAACTGTATTTCCTTATGAAGTGGTATTCTTACATATCCTTTCGAGAGAAAACTGTCCTGTGCCTTCTCTTTTGAGGCTACACACTTAGACATACACGCAACATGAAAGCTTTTCGACTTACAACGTGTTGTTTAGGAAAAACAAGATAATTTCGCACGATGCGGGATTTCCTTAAAACGTGATTTTCTGAAAAATTTTGACGAAAGAAAATTCTCCTTTTGGTTCTCTTTAGATGCTACATGTTAAGACGTACACGCCACAACAATTCTTTTCGAGATACAACGTGTAGTTTTGGAGATACAAGCTAATTTTGTACGATGCGTTATTTCTTCTCGTAAAGAGTTTCCAATGCGTACGTATATGTCTTTACTCTGCAAAACTGTATTTCCTTATGAAGTGGTATTCTTACATATCCTTTCGAGAGAAAACTGTCCTGTGCCTTCTCTTTTGAGGCTACACACTTAGACATACACGCAACATGAAAGCTTTTCGACTTACAACGTGTTGTTTAGGAAAAACAAGATAATTTCGCACGATGCGGGATTTCCTTAAAACGTGATTTTCTGAAAAATTTTGACGAAAGAAAATTCTCCTTTTGGTTCTCTTTAGATGCTACATGTTAAGACGTACACGCCACAACAATTCTTTTCGAGATACAACGTGTAGTTTTGGAGATACAAGCTAATTTTGTACGATGCGTTATTTCTTCTCGTAAAGAGTTTCCAATGCGTACGTATATGTCTTTACTCTGCAAAACTGTATTTCCTTATGAAGTGGTATTATTACATATCCTTTCGAGAGAAAACTGTCCTGTGCCTTCTCTTTTGAGGCTACACACTTAGACATACACGCAACATGAAAGCTTTTCGACTTACAACGTGTTGTTTAGGAAAAACAAGATAATTTCGCACGATGCGGGATTTCCTTAAAACGTGATTTTCTGAAAAATTTTGTCGAAAGAAAATTCTCCTTTTGGTTCTCTTTAGATGCTACATGTTAAGACGTACACGCCACAACAATTCTTTTCGAGATACAACGTGTAGTTTTGGAGATACAAGCTAATTTTGTACTATGCGTTATTTCTTCTCGTAAAGAGTTTCCAATGCGTACGTATATGTCTTTACTCTGCAAATCTGTATTTCCTTATGAAGTGGTATTCTTACATATCCTTTCGAGAGAAAATTGTCCTGTGCCTTCTCTTTTGAGGCTACACACTTAGACATACACGCAACATGAAAGCTTTTCGACTTACAACGTGTTGTTTAGGAAAAACAAGATAATTTCGCACGATGCGGGATTTCCTTAAAACGTGATTTTCTAAAAAATTTTGACGAAAGAAAATTCTCCTTTTGGTTCTCTTTAGATGCTACATGTTAAGACGTACACGCCACAACAATTCTTTTCGAGATACAACGTGTAGTTTTGGAGATACAAGCTAACTTTGTACTATGAGTTATTTCTTCTCGTAAAGAGTTTCCAATGCGTACGTATATGTCTTTACTCTGCAAAACTGTATTTCCTTATGAAGTGGTATTCTTACATATCCTTTCGAGAGAA
Organism: Apodemus sylvaticus; assembly: GCF_947179515.1. Lineage (NCBI taxonomy): Eukaryota > Metazoa > Chordata > Mammalia > Rodentia > Muridae > Apodemus > Apodemus sylvaticus. The sequence goes on from NW_026263312.1 coordinate 1,612,863, forward strand.
AACTGTCCTGTGCCTTCTCTTTTGAGGCTACACACTTAGACATACACGCAACATGAAAGCTTTTCGACTTACAACGTGTTGTTTAGGAAAAACAAGATAATTTCGCACGATGCGGGATTTCCTTAAAACGTGATTTTCTGAAAAATTTTGACGAAAGAAAATTCTCCTTTTGGTTCTCTTTAGATGATACATGTTAAGACGTACACGCCACAACAATTCTTTTCGAGATACAACGTGTAGTTTTGGAGATACAAGCTAATTTTGTACGATGCGTTATTTCTTCTCGTAAAGAGTTTCCAATGCGTACGTATATGTCTTTACTCTGCAAAACTGTATTTCCTTATGAAGTGGTATTCTTACATATCCTTTCGAGAGAAAACTGTCCTGTGCCTTCTCTTTTGAGGCTACACACTTAGACATACACGCAACATGAAAGCTTTTCGACTTACAACGTGTTGTTTAGGAAAAACAAGATAATTTCGCACGATGCGGGATTTCCTTAAAACGTGATTTTCTGAAAAATTTTGACGAAAGAAAATTCTCCTTTTGGTTCTCTTTAGATGCTACATGTTAAGACGTACACGCCACAACAATTCTTTTCGAGATACAACGTGTAGTTTTGGAGATACAAGCTAATTTTGTACGATGCGTTATTTCTTCTCGTAAAGAGTTTCCAATGCGTACGTATATGTCTTTACTCTGCAAAACTGTATTTCCTTATGAAGTGGTATTCTTACATATCCTTTCGAGAGAAAACTGTCCTGTGCCTTCTCTTTTGAGGCTACACACTTAGACATACACGCAACATGAAAGCTTTTCGACTTACAACGTGTTGTTTAGGAAAAACAAGATAATTTCGCACGATGCGGGATTTCCTTAAAACGTGATTTTCTGAAAAATTTTGACGAAAGAAAATTCTCCTTTTGGTTCTCTTTAGATGATACATGTTAAGACGTACACGCCACAACAATTCTTTTCGAGATACAACGTGTAGTTTTGGAGATACAAACTAATTTTGTACGATGCGTTATTTCTTCTCGTAAAGAGTTTCCAATGCGTACGTATATGTCTTTACTCTGCAAAACTGTATATCCTTATGAAGTGGTATTCTTACATATCCTTTCGAGAGAAAACTGTCCTGTGCCTTCTCTTTTGAGGCTACACACTTAGACATACACGCAACATGAAAGCTTTTCGACTTACAACGTGTTGTTTAGGAAAAACAAGATAATTTCGCACGATGCGGGATTTCCTTAAAACGTGATTTTCTGAAAAATTTTGACGAAAGAAAATTCTCCTTTTGGTTCTCTTTAGATGCTACATGTTAAGACGTACACGCCACAACAATTCTTTTCGAGATACAACGTGTAGTTTTGGAGATACAAGCTAATTTTGTACGATGCGTTATTTCTTCTCGTAAAGAGTTTCCAATGCGTACGTATATGTCTTTACTCTGCAAAACTGTATTTCCTTATGAAGTGGTATTCTTACATATCCTTTCGAGAGAAAACTGTGCTGTGCCTTCTCTTTTGAGGCTACACACTTAGACATACACGCAACATGAAAGCTTTTCGACTTACAACGTGTTGTTTAGGAAAAACAAGATAATTTCGCACGATGCGGGATTTCCTTAAAACGTGATTTTCTGAAAAATTTTGACGAAAGAAAATTCTCCTTTTGGTTCTCTTTAGATGCTACATGTTAAGACGTACACGCCACAACAATTCTTTTCGAGATACAACGTGTAGTTTTGGAGATACAAGCTAATTTTGTACGATGCGTTATTTCTTCTCGTAAAGAGTTTCCAATGCGTACGTATATGTCTTTACTCTGCAAAACTGTATTTCCTTATGAAGTGGTATTCTTACATATCCTTTCGAGAGAAAACTGTCCTGTGCCTTCTCTTTTGAGGCTACACACTTAGACATACACGCAACATGAAAGCTTTTCGACTTACAACGTGTTGTTTAGGAAAAACAAGATAATTTCGCACGATGCGGGATTTCCTTAAAACGTGATTTTCTGAAAAATTTTGACGAAAGAAAATTCTCGTTTTGGTTCTCTTTAGATGCTACACGTTAAGACGTACACGCCACAACAATTCTTTTCGAGATACAACGTGTAGTTTTGGAGATACAAGCTAATTTTGTACGATGCGTTATTTCTTCTCGTAAAGAGTTTCCAATGCGTACGTATATGTCTTTACTCTGCAAAACTGTATTTCCTTATGAAGTGGTATTCTTACATATCCTTTCGAGAGAAAACTGTCCTGTGCCTTCTCTTTTGAGGCTACACACTTAGACATACACGCAACATGAAAGCTTTTCGACTTACAACGTGTTGTTTAGGAAAAACAAGATAATTTCGCACGATGCGGGATTTCCTTAAAACGTGATTTTCTGAAAAATTTTGACGAAAGAAAATTCTCCTTTTGGTTCTCTTTAGATGCTACATGTTAAGACGTACACGCCACAACAATTCTTTTCGAGATACAACGTGTAGTTTTGGAGATACAAGCTAATTTTGTACGATGCGTTATTTCTTCTCGTAAAGAGTTTCCAATGCGTACTTATATGTCTTTACTCTGCAAAACTGTATATCCTTATGAAGTGGTATTCTTACATATCCTTTCGAGAGAAAACTGTCCTGTGCCTTCTCTTTTGAGGCTACACACTTAGACATACACGCAACATGAAAGCTTTTCGACTTACAACGTGTTGTTTAGGAAAAACAAGATAATTTCGCACGATGCGGGATTTCCTTAAAACGTGATTTTCTGAAAAATTTTGACGAAAGAAAATTCTCCTTTTGGTTCTCTTTAGATGCTACATGTTAAGACGTACACGCCACAACAATTCTTTTCGAGATACAACGTGTAGTTTTGGAGATACAAGCTAACTTTGTACTATGCGTTATTTCTTCTCGTAAAGAGTTTCCAATGCGTACGTATATGTCTTTACTCTGCAAAACTGTATTTCCTTATGAAGTGGTATTCTTACATATCCTTTCGAGAGAAAACTGTCCTGTGCCTTCTCTTTTGAGGCTACACACTTAGACATACACGCAACATGAAAGCTTTTCGACTTACATCGTGTTGTTTAGGAAAAACAAGATAATTTCGCACGATGCGGGATTTCCTTAAAACGTGATTTTCTGAAAAATTTTGACGAAAGAAAATTCTCCTTTTGGTTCTCTTTAGATGCTACATGTTAAGACGTACACGCCACAACAATTCTTTTCGAGATACAACGTGTAGTTTTGGAGATACAAGCTAATTTTGTACGATGCGTTATTTCTTCTCGTAAAGAGTTTCCAATGCGTACGTATATGTCTTTACTCTGCAAAACTGTATTTCCTTATGAAGTGGTATTCTTACATATCCTTTCGAGAGAAAACTGTCCTGTGCCTTCTCTTTTGAGGCTACACACTTAGACATACACGCAACATGAAAGCTTTTCGACTTACAACGTGTTGTTTAGGAAAAACAAGATAATTTCGCACGATGCGGGATTTCCTTAAAACGTGATTTTCTGAAAAATTTTGACGAAAGAAAATTCTCCTTTTGGTTCTCTTTAGATGCTACATGTTAAGACGTACACGCCACAACAGTTCTTTTCGAGATACAACGTGTAGTTTTGGAGATACAAGCTAATTTTGTACGATGCGTTATTTCTTCTCGTAAAGAGTTTCCAATGCGTACGTATATGTCTTTACTCTGCAAAACTGTATTTCCTTATGAAGTGGTATTCTTACATATCCTTTCGAGAGAAAACTGTCCTGTGCCTTCTCTTTTGAGGCTACACACTTAGACATACACGCAACATGAAAGCTTTTCGACTTACAACGTGTTGTTTAGGAAAGACAAGATAATTTCGCACGATGCGGGATTTCCTTAAAACGTGATTTTCTGAAAAATTTTGACGAAAGAAAATTCTCCTTTTGGTTCTCTTTAGATGATACATGTTAAGACGTACACGCCACAACAATTCTTTTCGAGATACAACGTGTAGTTTTGGAGATACAAACTAATTTTGTACGATGCGTTATTTCTTCTCGTAAAGAGTTTCCAATGCGTACGTATATGTCTTTACTCTGCAAAACTGTATATCCTTATGAAGTGGTATTCTTACATATCCTTTCGAGAGAAAACTGTCCTGTGCCTTCTCTTTTGAGGCTACACACTTAGACATACACGCAACATGAAAGCTTTTCGACTTACAACGTGTTGTTTAGGAAAAACAAGATAATTTCGCACGATGCGGGATTTCCTTAAAACGTGATTTTCTGAAAAATTTTGACGAAAGAAAATTCTCCTTTTGGTTCTCTTTAGATGCTACATGTTAAGACGTACACGCCACAACAATTCTTTTCGAGATACAACGTGTAGTTTTGGAGATACAAGCTAATTTTGTACGATGCGTTATTTCTTCTCGTAAAGAGTTTCCAATGCGTACGTATATGTCTTTACTCTGCAAAACTGTATTTCCTTATGAAGTGGTATTCTTACATATCCTTTCGAGAGAAAGCTGTCCTGTGCCTTCTCTTTTGAGGCTACACACTTAGACATACACGCAACATGAAAGCTTTTCGACTTACAACGTGTTGTTTAGGAAAAACAAGATAATTTCGCACGATGCGGGATTTCCTTAAAACGTGATTTTCTGAAAAATTTTGACGAAAGAAAATTCTCCATTTGGTTCTCTTTAGATGCTACACGTTAAGACGTACACGCCACAACAATTCTTTTCGAGATACAACGTGTAGTTTTGGAGATACAAGCTAAATTTGTACGATGCGTTATTTCTTCTCGTAAAGAGTTTCCAATGCGTACGTATATGTCTTTACTCTGCAAAACTGTATTTCCTTATGAAGTGGTATTCTTACATATCCTTTCGAGAGAAAACTGTCCTGTGCCTTCTCTTTTGAGGCTACACACTTAGACATACACGCAACATGAAAGCTTTTCGACTTACAACGTGTTGTTTAGGAAAAACAAGATAATTTCGCACGATGCGGGATTTCCTTAAAACGTGATTTTCTGAAAAATTTTGACGAAAGAAAATTCTCCTTTTGGTTCTCTTTAGATGCTACATGTTAAGACGTACACGCCACAACAATTCTTTCGAGATACAACGTGTAGTTTTGGAGATACAAGCTAATTTTGTACGATGCGTTATTTCTTCTCGTAAAGAGTTTCCAATGCGTACGTATATGTCTTTACTCTGCAAAACTGTATTTCCTTATGAAGTGGTATTCTTACATATCCTTTCGAGAGAAAACTGTCCTGTGCCTTCTCTTTTGAGGCTACACACTTAGACATACACGCAACATGAAAGCTTTTCGACTTACAACGTGTTGTTTAGGAAAAACAAGATAATTTCGCACGATGCGGGATTTCCTTAAAACGTGATTTTCTGAAAAATTTTGACGAAAGAAAATTCTCGTTTTGGTTCTCTTTAGATGCTACACGTTAAGACGTACACGCCACAACAATTCTTTTCGAGATACAACGTGTAGTTTTGGAGATACAAGCTAATTTTGTACGATGCGTTATTTCTTCTCGTAAAGAGTTTCCAATGCGTACGTATATGTCTTTACTCTGCAAAACTGTATTTCCTTATGAAGTGGTATTCTTACATATCCTTTCGAGAGAAAACTGTCCTGTGCCTTCTCTTTTGAGGCTACACACTTAGACATACACGCAACATGAAAGCTTTTCGACTTACAACGTGTTGTTTAGGAAAAACAAGATAATTTCGCACGATGCGGGATTTCCTTAAAACGTGATTTTCTGAAAAATTTTGACGAAAGAAAATTCTCCTTTTGGTTCTCTTTAGATGCTACACGTTAAGACGTACACGCCACAACAATTCTTTCGAGATACAACGTGTAGTTTTGGAGATACAAGCTAATTTTGTACGATGCGTTATTTCTTCTCGTAAAGAGTTTCCAATGCGTACGTATATGTCTTTACTCTGCAAAACTGTATTTCCTTATGAAGTGGTATTCTTACATATCCTTTCGAGAGAAAACTGTCCTGTGCCTTCTCTTTTGAGGCTACACACTTAGACATACATGCAACATGAAAGCTTTTCGACTTACAACGTGTTGTTTAGGAAAAACAAGATAATTTCTCACGATGCGGGATTTCCTTAAAACGTGATTTTCTGAAAAATTTTGACGAAAGAAAATTCTCCTTTTGGTTCTCTTTAGATGCTACATGTTAAGACGTACACACCACAACAATTCTTTTCGAGATACAACGTGTAGTTTTGGAGATACAAGCTAATTTTGTACTATGCGTTATTTCTTCTCGTAAAGAGTTTCCAATGCGTACGTATATGTCTTTACTCTGCAAAACTGTATTTCCTTATGAAGTGGTATTCTTACATATCCTTTCGAGAGAAAACTGTCCTGTGCCTTCTCTTTTGAGGCTACACACTTAGACATACACGCAACATGAAAGCTTTTCGACTTACAACGTGTTGTTTAGGAAAAACAAGATAATTTCGCACGATGCGGGATTTCCTTAAAACGTGATTTTCTGAAAAATTTTGACGAAAGAAAATTCTCCTTTTGGTTCTCTTTAGATGCTACATGTTAAGACGTACACGCCACAACAATTCTTTTCGAGATACAACGTGTAGTTTTGGAGATACAAGCTAATTTTGTACGATGCGTTATTTCTTCTCGTAAAGAGTTTCCAATGCGTACGTATATGTCTTTACTCTGCAAAACTGTATTTCCTTATGAAGTGGTATTCTTACATATCCTTTCGAGAGAAAACTGTCCTGTGCCTTCTCTTTTGAGGCTACACACTTAGACATACACGCAACATGAAAGCTTTTCGACTTACAACGTGTTGTTTAGGAAAAACAAGATAATTTCGCACGATGCGGGATTTCCTTAAAACGTGATTTTCTGAAAAATTTTGACGAAAGAAAATTCTCCTTTTGGTTCTCTTTAGATGCTACACGTTAAGACGTACACGCCACAACAATTCTTTCGAGATACAACGTGTAGTTTTGGAGATACAAGCTAATTTTGTACGATGCGTTATTTCTTCTCGTAAAGAGTTTCCAATGCGTACGTATATGTCTTTACTCTGCAAAACTGTATTTCCTTATGAAGTGGTATTCTTACATATCCTTTCGAGAGAAAACTGTCCTGTGCCTTCTCTTTTGAGGCTACACACTTAGACATACATGCAACATGAAAGCTTTTCGACTTACAACGTGTTGTTTAGGAAAAACAAGATAATTTCTCACGATGCGGGATTTCCTTAAAACGTGATTTTCTGAAAAATTTTGACGAAAGAAAATTCTCCTTTTGGTTCTCTTTAGATGCTACATGTTAAGACGTACACACCACAACAATTCTTTTCGAGATACAACGTGTAGTTTTGGAGATACAAGCTAATTTTGTACTATGCGTTATTTCTTCTCGTAAAGAGTTTCCAATGCGTACGTATATGTCTTTACTCTGCAAAACTGTATTTCCTTATGAAGTGGTATTCTTACATATCCTTTCGAGAGAAAACTGTCCTGTGCCTTCTCTTTTGAGGCTACACACTTAGACATACACGCAACATGAAAGCTTTTCGACTTACAACGTGTTGTTTAGGAAAAACAAGATAATTTCGCACGATGCGGGATTTCCTTAAAACGTGATTTTCTGAAAAATTTTGACGAAAGAAAATTCTCCTTTTGGTTCTCTTTAGATGCTACATGTTAAGACGTACACGCCACAACAATTCTTTTCGAGATACAACGTGTAGTTTTGGAGATACAAGCTAATTTTGTACGATGCGTTATTTCTTCTCGTAAAGAGTTTCCAATGCGTACGTATATGTCTTTACTCTGCAAAACTGTATTTCCTTATGAAGTGGTATTCTTACATATCCTTTCGAGAGAAAACTGTCCTGTGCCTGCTCTTTTGAGGCTACACACTTAGACATACACGCAACATGAAAGCTTTTCGACTTACAACGTGTTGTTTAGGAAAAACAAGATAATTTCGCACGATGCGGGATTTCCTTAAAACGTGATTTTCTGAAAAATTTTGACGAAAGAAAATTCTCATTTTGGTTCTCTTTAGATGCTACATGTTAAGACGTACACGCCACAACAATTCTTTTCGAGATACAACGTGTAGTTTTGGAGATACAAGCTAATTTTGTACGATGCGTTATTTCTTCTCGTAAAGAGTTTCCAATGCGTACGTATATGTCTTTACTCTGCAAAACTGTATTTCCTTATGAAGTGGTATTCTTACATATCCTTTCGAGAGAAAACTGTCCTGTGCCTTCTCTTTTGAGGCTACACACTTAGACATACACGCAACATGAAAGCTTTTCGACTTACAAAGTGTTGTTTAGGAAAAACAAGATAATTTCGCACGATGCGGGATTTCCTTAAAACGTGATTTTCTGAAAAATTTTGACGAAAGAAAATTCTCCATTTGGTTCTCTTTAGATGCTACACGTTAAGACGTACACGCCACAACAATTCTTTTCGAGATACAACGTGTAGTTTTGGAGATACAAGCTAATTTTGTACGATGCGTTATTTCTTCTCGTAAAGAGTTTCCAATGCGTACGCATATGTCTTTAATCTGCCAAACTGTATTTCCTTATGAAGTGGTATTCTTACATATCCTTTCGAGAGAAAACTGTCCTGTGCCTTCTCTTTTGAGGCTACACACTTAGACATACACGCAACATGAAAGCTTTTCGACTTACAACGTGTTGTTTAGGAAAAACAAGATAATTTCGCACGATGCGGGATTTCCTTAAAACGTGATTTTCTGAAAAATTTTGACGAAAGAAAATTCTCCTTTTGGTTCTCTTTAGATGCTACATGTTAAGACGTACACGCCACAACAATTCTTTTCGAGATACAACGTGTAGTTTTGGAGATACAAGCTAATTTTGTACTATGCGTTATTTCTTCTCGTAAAGAGTTTCCAATGCGTACGTATATGTCTTTACTCTGCAAAACTGTATTTCCTTATGAAGTGGTATTCTTACATATCCTTTCGAGAGAAAACTGTCCTGTGCCTTCTCTTTTGTGGCTACACACTTAGACATACACGCAACATGAAAGCTTTTCGACTTACAACGTGTTGTTTAGGAAAAACAAGATAATTTCGCACGATGCGGGATTTCCTTAAAACGTGATTTTCTGAAAAATTTTGACGAAAGAAAATTCTCCTTTTGGTTCTCTTTAGATGCTACATGTTAAGACGTACACGCCACAACAATTCTTTTCGAGATACAACGTGTAGTTTTGGAGATACAAGCTAATTTTGTACGATGCGTTATTTCTTCTCGTAAAGAGTTTCCAATGCGTACGTATATGTCTTTACTCTGCAAAACTGTATTTCCTTATGAAGTGGTATTCTTACATATCCTTTCGAGAGAAAACTGTCCTGTGCCTTCTCTTTTGAGGCTACACACTTAGACATACACGCAACATGAAAGCTTTTCGACTTACAACGTGTTGTTTAGGAAAAACAAGATAATTTCGCACGATGCGGGATTTCCTTAAAACGTGATTTTCTGAAAAATTTTGACGAAAGAAAATTCTCCTTTTGGTTCTCTTTAGATGCTACATGTTAAGACGTACACGCCACAACAATTCTTTTCGAGATACAACGTGTAGTTTTGGAGATACAAGCTAATTTTGTACGATGCGTTATTTCTTCTCGTAAAGAGTTTCCAATGCGTACGCATATGTCTTTACTCTGCAAAACTGTATTTCCTTATGAGGTGGTATTCTTACATATCCTTTCGAGAGAAAACTGTCCTGTGCCTTCTCTTTTGAGGCTACACACTTAGACATACACGCAACATGAAAGCTTTTCGACTTACAACGTGTTGTTTAGGAAAAACAAGATAATTTCGCACGATGCGTGATTTCCTTAAAACGTGATTTTCTGAAAAATTTTGACGAAAGAAAATTCTCCTTTTGGTTCTCTTTAGATGCTACATGTTAAGACGTACACGCCACAACAATTCTTTTCGAGATACAACGTGTAGTTTTGGAGATACAAGCTAATTTTGTACGATGCGATATTTCTTCTCGTAAAGAGTTTCCTATGTGTACGCATATGTCTTTACTCTGCAAAACTGTATTTCCTTATGAAGTGGTATTCTTACATATCCTTTCGAGAGAAAACTGTCCTGTGCCTTCTCTTTTGAGGCTACACACTTAGACATACACGCAACATGAAAGCTTTTCGACTTACAACGTGTTGTTTAGGAAAAACAAGATAATTTCGCACGATGCGGGATTTCCTTAAAACGTGATTTTCTGAAAAATTTTGACGAAAGAAAATTCTCCTTTTGGTTCTCTTTAGATGCTACACGTTAAGACGTACACGCCACAACAATTCTTTTCGAGATACAACGTGTAGTTTTGGAGATACAAGCTAATTTTGTACTATGCGTTATTTCTTCTCGTAAAGAGTTTCTAATGCGTACGCATATGTCTTTACTCTGCAAAACTGTATTTCCTTATGAAGTGGTATTCTTACATATCCTTTCGAGAGAAAACTGTCCTGTGCCTTCTCTTTTGAGGCTACACACTTAGACATACACGCAACATGAAAGCTTTTCGACTTACAACGTGTTGTTTAGGAAAAACAAGATAATTTCGCACGATGCGGGATTTCCTTAAAACGTGATTTTCTGAAAAATTTTGACGAAAGAAAATTCTCCTTTTGGTTCTCTTTAGATGCTACATGTTAAGACGTACACGCCACAACAATTCTTTTCGAGATACAACGTGTAGTTTTGGAGATACAAGCTAATTTTGTGCGATGCGTTATTTCTTCTCGTAAAGAGTTTCCAATGCGTACGTATATGTCTTTACTCTGCAAAACTGTATTTCCTTATGAAGTGGTATTCTTACATATCCTTTCGAGAGAAAACTGTCCTGTGCCTTCTCTTTTGAGGCTACACACTTAGACATACACGCAACATGAAAGCTTTTCGACTTACAACGTGTTGTTTAGGAAAAACAAGATAATTTCGCACGATGCGGGATTTCCTTAAAACGTGATTTTCTGAAAAATTTTGACGAAAGAAAATTCTCCTTTTGGTTCTCTTTAGATGCTACACGTTAAGACGTACACGCCACAACAATTCTTTTCGAGATACAACGTGTAGTTTTGGAGATACAAGCTAATTTTGTACGATGCGTTATTTCTTCTCGTAAAGAGTTTCCAATGCGTACATATATGTCTTTACCCTGCAAAACTGTATTTCCTTATGAAGTGGTATTCTTACATATCCTTTCGAGAGAAAACTGTCCTGTGCCTTCTCTTTTGAGGCTACACACTTAGACATACACGCAACATGAAAGCTTTTCGACTTACAACGTGTTGTTTAGGAAAAACAAGATAATTTCGCACGATGCGGGATTTCCTTAAAACGTGATTTTCTGAAAAATTTTGACGAAAGAAAATTCTCCTTTTGGTTCTCTTTAGATGCTACATGTTAAGACGTACACGCCACAACAATTCTTTTCGAGATACAACGTGTAGTTTTGGAGATACAAGCTAATTTTGTACTATGCGATATTTCTTCTCGTAAAGAGTTTCCAATGCGTACGTATATGTCTTTACTCTGCAAAACTGTATTTCCTTATGAAGTGGTATTCTTACATATCCTTTCGAGAGAAAACTGTCCTGTGCCTTCTCTTTTGAGGCTACACACTTAGACATACACGCAACATGAAAGCTTTTCGACTTACAACGTGTTGTTTAGGAAAAACAAGATAATTTCGCACGATGCGGGATTTCCTTAAAACGTGATTTTCTGAAAAATTTTGACGAAAGAAAATTCTCCTTTTGGTTCTCTTTAGATGCTACATGTTAAGACGTACACGCCACAACAATTCTTTTCGAGATACAACGTGTAGTTTTGGAGATACAAGCTAATTTTGTACGATGCATTATTTCTTCTCGTAAAGAGTTTCCAATGCGTACGCATATGTCTTTACTCTGCAAAACTGTATTTCCTTATGAGGTGGTATTCTTACATATCCTTTCGAGAGAAAACTGTCCTGTGCCTTCTCTTTTGAGGCTACACACTTAGACATACACGCAACATGAAAGCTTTTCGACTTACAACGTGTTGTTTAGGAAAAACAAGATAATTTCGCACGATGCGGGATTTCCTTAAAACGTGATTTTCTGAAAAATTTTGACGAAAGAAAATTCTCCTTTTGGTTCTCTTTAGATGCTACATGTTAAGACGTACACGCCACAACAATTCTTTTCGAGATACAACGTGTAGTTTTGGAGATACAAGCTAATTTTGTACGATGCGTTATTTCTTCTCATAAAGAGTTTCCTATGTGTACGCATATGTCTTTACTCTGCAAAACTGTATTTCCTTATGAAGTGGTATTCTTACATATCCTTTCGAGAGAAAACTGTCCTGTGCCTTCTCTTTTGAGGCTACACACTTAGACATACACGCAACATGAAAGCTTTTCGACTTACAACGTGTTGTTTAGGAAAAACAAGATAATTTCGCACGATGCGGGATTTCCTTAAAACGTGATTTTCTGAAAAATTTTGACGAAAGAAAATTCTCGTTTTGGTTCTCTTTAGATGCTACACGTTAAGACGTACACGCCACAACAATTCTTTTCGAGATACAACGTGTAGTTTTGGAGATACAAGCTAATTTTGTACTATGCGTTATTTCTTCTCGTAAAGAGTTTCCAATGCGTACGCATATGTCTTTACTCTGCAAAACTGTATTTCCTTATGAAGTGGTATTCTTACATATCCTTTCGAGAGAAAACTGTCCTGTGCCTTCTCTTTTGAGGCTACACACTTAGACATACACGCAACATGAAAGCTTTTCGACTTACAACGTGTTGTTTAGGAAAAACAAGATAATTTCGCACGATGCGGGATTTCCTTAAAACGTGATTTTCTGAAAAATTTTGACGAAAGAAAATTCTCCTTTTGGTTCTCTTTAGATGCTACATGTTAAGACGTACACGCCACAACAATTCTTTTCGAGATACAACGTGTAGTTTTGGAGATACAAGCTAATTTTGTGCGATGCGTTATTTCTTCTCGTAAAGAGTTTCCAATGCGTACGTATATGTCTTTACTCTGCAAAACTGTATTTCCTTATGAAGTGGTATTCTTACATATCCTTTCGAGAGAAAACTGTCCTGTGCCTTCTCTTTTGAGGCTACACACTTAGACATACACGCAACATGAAAGCTTTTCGACTTACAACGTGTTGTTTAGGAAAAACAAGATAATTTCGCACGATGCGGGATTTCCTTAAAACGTGATTTTCTGAAAAATTTTGACGAAAGATAATTCTCCTTTTGGTTCTCTTTAGATGCTACATGTTAAGACGTACACGCCACAACAATTCTTTTCGAGATACAACGTGTAGTTTTGGAGATACAAGCTAATTTTGTACGATGCGTTGTTTCTTCTCGTAAAGAGTTTCCAATGCGTACGTATATGTCTTTACTCTGCAAAACTGTATTTCCTTATGAAGTGGTATTCTTACATATCCTTTCGAGAGAAAACTGTCCTGTGCCTTCTCTTTTGAGGCTACACACTTAGACATACACGCAACATGAAAGCTTTTCGACTTACAACGTGTTGTTTAGGAAAAACAAGATAATTTCGCACGATGCGGGATTTCCTTAAAACGTGATTTTCTGAAAAATTTTGACGAAAGAAAATTCTCCTTTTGGTTCTCTTTAGATGCTACATGTTAAGACGTACACGCCACAACAATTCTTTTCGAGATACAACGTGTAGTTTTGGAGATACAAGCTAATTTTGTACGATACGTTATTTCTTCTCGTAAAGAGTTTCCAATGCGTACGTATATGTCTTTACTCTGCAAAACTGTATTTCCTTATGAAGTGGTATTCTTACATATCCTTTCGAGAGAAAACTGTCCTGTGCCTTCTCTTTTGAGGCTACACACTTAGACATACACGCAACATGAAAGCTTTTCGACTTACAACGTGTTGTTTAGGAAAAACAAGATAATTTCGCACGATGCGGGATTTCCTTAAAACGTGATTTTCTGAAAAATTTTGACGAAAGAAAATTCTCCTTTTGGTTCTCTTTAGATGCTACATGTTAAGACGTACACGCCACAACAATTCTTTTCGAGATACAACGTGTAGTTTTGGAGATACAAGCTAATTTTGTACTATGCGTTATTTCTTCTCGTAAAGAGTTTCCAATGCGTACGCATATGTCTTTACTCTGCAAAACTGTATTTCCTTATGAAGTGGTATTCTTACATATCCTTTCGAGAGAAAACTGTCCTGTGCCTTCTCTTTTGAGGCTACACACTTAGACATACACGCAACATGAAAGCTTTTCGACTTACAACGTGTTGTTTAGGAAAAACAAGATAATTTCGCACGATGCGGGATTTCCTTAAAACGTGATTTTCTGAAAAATTTTGACGAAAGAAAATTCTCCTTTTGGTTCTCTTTAGATGCTACATGTTAAGACGTACACGCCACAACAATTCTTTTCGAGATACAACGTGTAGTTTTGGAGATACAAGCTAATTTTGTACGATGCATTATTTCTTCTCGTAAAGAGTTTCCAATGCGTACGCATATGTCTTTACTCTGCAAAACTGTATTTCCTTATGAGGTGGTATTCTTACATATCCTTTCGAGAGAAAACTGTCCTGTGCCTTCTCTTTTGAGGCTACACACTTAGACATACACGCAACATGAAAGCTTTTCGACTTACAACGTGTTGTTTAGGAAAAACAAGATAATTTCGCACGATGCGGGATTTCCTTAAAACGTGATTTTCTGAAAAATTTTGACGAAAGAAAATTCTCCTTTTGGTTCTCTTTAGATGCTACATGTTAAGACGTACACGCCACAACAATTCTTTTCGAGATACAACGTGTAGTTTTGGAGATACAAGCTAATTTTGTACGATGCGTTATTTCTTCTCGTAAAGAGTTTCCTATGTGTACGCATATGTCTTTACTCTGCAAAACTGTATTTCCTTATGAAGTGGTATTCTTACATATCCTTTCGAGAGAAAACTGTCCTGTGCCTTCTCTTTTGAGGCTACACACTTAGACATACACGCAACATGAAAGCTTTTCGACTTACAACGTGTTGTTTAGGAAAAACAAGATAATTTCGCACGATGCGGGATTTCCTTAAAACGTGATTTTCTGAAAAATTTTGACGAAAGAAAATTCTCCTTTTGGTTCTCTTTAGATGCTACACGTTAAGACGTACACGCCACAACAATTCTTTTCGAGATACAACGTGTAGTTTTGGAGATACAAGCTAATTTTGTACTATGCGTTATTTCTTCTCATAAAGAGTTTCCAATGCGTACGCATATGTCTTTACTCTGCAAAACTGTATTTCCTTATGAAGTGGTATTCTTACATATCCTTTCGAGAGAAAACTGTCCTGTGCCTTCTCTTTTGAGGCTACACACTTAGACATACACGCAACATGAAAGCTTTTCGACTTACAACGTGTTGTTTAGGAAAAACAAGATAATTTCGCACGATGCGGGATTTCCTTAAAACGTGATTTTCTGAAAAATTTTGACGAAAGAAAATTCTCCTTTTGGTTCTCTTTAGATGCTACATGTTAAGACGTACACGCCACAACAATTCTTTTCGAGATACAACGTGTAGTTTTGGAGATACAAGCTAATTTTGTACGATGCGTTATTTCTTCTCGTAAAGAGTTTCCAATGCGTACGTATATGTCTTTACTCTGCAAAACTGTATTTCCTTATGAAGTGGTATTCTTACATATCCTTTCGAGAGAAAACTGTCCTGTGCCTTCTCTTTTGAGGCTACACACTTAGACATACACGCAACATGAAAGCTTTTCGACTTACAACGTGTTGTTTAGGAAAAACAAGATAATTTCGCACGATGCGGGATTTCCTTAAAACGTGATTTTCTGAAAAATTTTGACGAAAGAAAATTCTCCTTTTGGTTCTCTTTAGATGCTACATGTTAAGACGTACACGCCACAACAATTCTTTTCGAGATACAACGTGTAGTTTTGGAGATACAAGCTAATTTTGTACGATGCGTTATTTCTTCTCGTAAAGAGTTTCCAATGCGTACGTATATGTCTTTACTCTGCAAAACTGTATTTCCTTATGAAGTGGTATTCTTACATATCCTTTCGAGAGAAAACTGTCCTGTGCCTTCTCTTTTGAGGCTACACACTTAGACATACACGCAACATGAAAGCTTTTCGACTTACAACGTGTTGTTTAGGAAAAACAAGATAATTTCGCACGATGCGGGATTTCCTTAAAACGTGATTTTCTGAAAAATTTTGACGAAAGAAAATTCTCCTTTTGGTTCTCTTTAGATGCTACATGTTAAGACGTACACGCCACAACAATTCTTTTCGAGATACAACGTGTAGTTTTGGAGATACAAGCTAATTTTGTACGATGCATTATTTCTTCTCGTAAAGAGTTTCCAATGCGTACGCATATGTCTTTACTCTGCAAAACTGTATTTCCTTATGAGGTGGTATTCTTACATATCCTTTCGAGAGAAAACTGTCCTGTGCCTTCTCTTTTGAGGCTACACACTTAGACATACACGCAACATGAAAGCTTTTCGACTTACAACGTGTTGTTTAGGAAAAACAAGATAATTTCGCACGATGCGGGATTTCCTTAAAACGTGATTTTCTGAAAAATTTTGACGAAAGAAAATTCTCCTTTTGGTTCTCTTTAGATGCTACATGTTAAGACGTACACGCCACAACAATTCTTTTCGAGATACAACGTGTAGTTTTGGAGATACAAGCTAATTTTGTACGATGCGTTATTTCTTCTCGTAAAGAGTTTCCTATGTGTACGCATATGTCTTTACTCTGCAAAACTGTATTTCCTTATGAAGTGGTATTCTTACATATCCTTTCGAGAGAAAACTGTCCTGTGCCTTCTCTTTTGAGGCTACACACTTAGACATACACGCAACATGAAAGCTTTTCGACTTACAACGTGTTGTTTAGGAAAAACAAGATAATTTCGCACGATGCGGGATTTCCTTAAAACGTGATTTTCTGAAAAATTTTGACGAAAGAAAATTCTCCTTTTGGTTCTCTTTAGATGCTACACGTTAAGACGTACACGCCACAACAATTCTTTTCGAGATACAACGTGTAGTTTTGGAGATACAAGCTAATTTTGTACTATGCGTTATTTCTTCTCATAAAGAGTTTCCAATGCGTACGCATATGTCTTTACTCTGCAAAACTGTATTTCCTTATGAAGTGGTATTCTTACATATCCTTTCGAGAGAAAACTGTCCTGTGCCTTCTCTTTTGAGGCTACACACTTAGACATACACGCAACATGAAAGCTTTTCGACTTACAACGTGTTGTTTAGGAAAAACAAGATAATTTCGCACGATGCGGGATTTCCTTAAAACGTGATTTTCTGAAAAATTTTGACGAAAGAAAATTCTCCTTTTGGTTCTCTTTAGATGCTACATGTTAAGACGTACACGCCACAACAATTCTTTTCGAGATACAACGTGTAGTTTTGGAGATACGAGCTAATTTTGTACGATGCGTTATTTCTTCTCGTAAAGAGTTTCCAATGCGTACGTATATGTCTTTACTCTGCAAAACTGTATTTCCTTATGAAGTGGTATTCTTACATATCCTTTCGAGAGAAAACTGTCCTGTGCCTTCTCTTTTGAGGCTACACACTTAGACATACACGCAACATGAAAGCTTTTCGACTTACAACGTGTTGTTTAGGAAAAACAAGATAATTTCGCACGATGCGGGATTTCCTTAAAACGTGATTTTCTGAAAAATTTTGACGAAAGAAAATTCTCCTTTTGGTTCTCTTTAGATGCTACACGTTAAGACGTACACGCCACAACAATTCTTTTCGAGATACAACGTGTAGTTTTGGAGATACAAGCTAATTTTGTACGATGCGTTATTTCTTCTCGTAAAGAGTTTCCAATGCGTACGTATATGTCTTTACTCTGCAAAACTGTATTTCCTTATGAAGTGGTATTCTTACATATCCTTTCGAGAGAAAACTGTCCTGTGCCTTCTCTTTTGAGGCTACACACTTAGACATACACGCAACATGAAAGCTTTTCGACTTACAACGTGTTGTTTAGGAAAAACAAGATAATTTCGCACGATGCGGGATTTCCTTAAAACGTGATTTTCTGAAAAATTTTGACGAAAGAAAATTCTCCTTTTGGTTCTCTTTAGATGCTACATGTTAAGACGTACACGCCACAACAATTCTTTTCGAGATACAACGTGTAGTTTTGGAGATACAAGCTAATTTTGTACGATGCGTTATTTCTTCTCGTAAAGAGTTTCCAATGCGTACGTATATGTCTTTACTCTGCAAAACTGTATTTCCTTATGAAGTGGTATTCTTACATATCCTTTCGAGAGAAAACTGTCCTGTGCCTTCTCTTTTGAGGCTACACACTTAGACATACACGCAACATGAAAGCTTTTCGACTTACAACGTGTTGTTTAGGAAAAACAAGATAATTTCGCACGATGCGGGATTTCCTTAAAACGTGATTTTCTGAAAAATTTTGACGAAAGAAAATTCTCCTTTTGGTTCTCTTTAGATGCTACACGTTAAGACGTACACGCCACAACAATTCTTTTCGAGATACAACGTGTAGTTTTGGAGATACAAGCTAATTTTGTACGATGCGTTATTTCTTCTCGTAAAGAGTTTCCAATGCGTACGTATATGTCTTTACTCTGCAAAACTGTATTTCCTTATGAAGTGGTATTCTTACATATCCTTTCGAGAGAAAACTGTCCTGTGCCTTCTCTTTTGAGGCTACACACTTAGACATACACGCAACATGAAAGCTTTTCGACTTACAACGTGTTGTTTAGGAAAAACAAGATAATTTCGCACGATGCGGGATTTCCTTAAAACGTGATTTTCTGAAAAATTTTGACGAAAGAAAATTCTCCTTTTGGTTCTCTTTAGATGCTACATGTTAAGACGTACACGCCACAACAATTCTTTTCGAGATACAACGTGTAGTTTTGGAGATACAAGCTAATTTTGTACTATGCGTTATTTCTTCTCGTAAAGAGTTTCCAATGCGTACGTATATGTCTTTACTCTGCAAAACTGTATTTCCTTATGAAGTGGTATTCTTACATATCCTTTCGAGAGAAAACTGTCCTGTGCCTTCTCTTTTGAGGCTACACACTTAGACATACACGCAACATGAAAGCTTTTCGACTTACAACGTGTTGTTTAGGAAAAACAAGATAATTTCGCACGATGCGGGATTTCCTTAAAACGTGATTTTCTGAAAAATTTTGACGAAAGAAAATTCTCCTTTTGGTTCTCTTTAGATGCTACATGTTAAGACGTACACGCCACAACAATTCTTTTCGAGATACAACGTGTAGTTTTGGAGATACAAGCTAATTTTGTACGATGCGTTATTTCTTCTCGTAAAGAGTTTCCAATGCGTACGTATATGTCTTTACTCTGCAAAACTGTATTTCCTTATGAAGTGGTATTCTTACATATCCTTTCGAGAGAAAACTGTCCTGTGCCTGCTCTTTTGAGGCTACACACTTAGACATACACGCAACATGAAAGCTTTTCGACTTACAACGTGTTGTTTAGGAAAAACAAGATAATTTCGCACGATGCGGGATTTCCTTAAAACGTGATTTTCTGAAAAATTTTGACGAAAGAAAATTCTCCTTTTGGTTCTCTTTAGATGCTACATGTTAAGACGTACACGCCACAACAATTCTTTTCGAGATACAACGTGTAGTTTTGGAGATACAAGCTAATTTTGTACTATGCGTTATTTCTTCTCGTAAAGAGTTTCCAATGCGTACGTATATGTCTTTACTCTGCAAAACTGTATTTCCTTATGAAGTGGTATTCTTACATATCCTTTCGAGAGAAAACTGTCCTGTGCCTTCTCTTTTGAGGCTACACACTTAGACATACACGCAACATGAAAGCTTTTCGACTTACAACGTGTTGTTTAGGAAAAACAAGATAATTTCGCACGATGCGGGATTTCCTTAAAACGTGATTTTCTGAAAAATTTTGACGAAAGAAAATTCTCCTTTTGGTTCTCTTTAGATGCTACATGTTAAGACGTACACGCCACAACAATTCTTTTCGAGATACAACGTGTAGTTTTGGAGATACAAGCTAATTTTGTACGATGCGTTATTTCTTCTCGTAAAGAGTTTCCAATGCGTACGCATATGTCTTTACTCTGCAAAACTGTATTTCCTTATGAGGTGGTATTCTTACATATCCTTTCGAGAGAAAACTGTCCTGTGCCTTCTCTTTTGAGGCTACACACTTAGACATACACGCAACATGAAAGCTTTTCGACTTACAACGTGTTGTTTAGGAAAAACAAGATAATTTCGCACGATGCGGGATTTCCTTAAAACGTGATTTTCTGAAAAATTTTGACGAAAGAAAATTCTCCTTTTGGTTCTCTTTAGATGCTACATGTTAAGACGTACACGCCACAACAATTCTTTTCGAGATACAACGTGTAGTTTTGGAGATACAAGCTAATTTTGTACGATGCGTTATTTCTTCTCGTAAAGAGTTTCCAATGCGTACGCATATGTCTTTACTCTGCAAAACTGTATTTCCTTATGAGGTGGTATTCTTACATATCCTTTCGAGAGAAAACTGTCCTGTGCCTTCTCTTTTGAGGCTACACACTTAGACATACACGCAACATGAAAGCTTTTCGACTTACAACGTGTTGTTTAGGAAAAACAAGATAATTTCGCACGATGCGGGATTTCCTTAAAACGTGATTTTCTGAAAAATTTTGACGAAAGAAAATTCTCCTTTTGGTTCTCTTTAGATGCTACATGTTAAGACGTACACGCCACAACAATTCTTTTCGAGATACAACGTGTAGTTTTGGAGATACAAGCTAATTTTGTACGATGCGATATTTCTTCTCGTAAAGAGTTTCCTATGTGTACGCATATGTCTTTACTCTGCAAAACTGTATTTCCTTATGAAGTGGTATTCTTACATATCCTTTCGAGAGAAAACTGTCCTGTGCCTTCTCTTTTGAGGCTACACACTTAGACATACACGCAACATGAAAGCTTTTCGACTTACAACGTGTTGTTTAGGAAAAACAAGATAATTTCGCACGATGCGGGATTTCCTTAAAACGTGATTTTCTGAAAAATTTTGACGAAAGAAAATTCTCCTTTTGGTTCTCTTTAGATGCTACATGTTAAGACGTACACGCCACAACAATTCTTTTCGAGATACAACGTGTAGTTTTGGAGATACAAGCTAATTTTGTGCGATGCGTTATTTCTTCTCGTAAAGAGTTTCCAATGCGTACGTATATGTCTTTACTCTGCAAAACTGTATTTCCTTATGAAGTGGTATTCTTACATATCCTTTCGAGAGAAAACTGTCCTGTGCCTTCTCTTTTGAGGCTACACACTTAGACATACACGCAACATGAAAGCTTTTCGACTTACAACGTGTTGTTTAGGAAAAACAAGATAATTTCGCACGATGCGGGATTTCCTTAAAACGTGATTTTCTGAAAAATTTTGACGAAAGAAAATTCTCCTTTTGGTTCTCTTTAGATGCTACACGTTAAGACGTACACGCCACAACAATTCTTTTCGAGATACAACGTGTAGTTTTGGAGATACAAGCTAATTTTGTACGATGCGTTATTTCTTCTCGTAAAGAGTTTCCAATGCGTACATATATGTCTTTACCCTGCAAAACTGTATTTCCTTATGAAGTGGTATTCTTACATATCCTTTCGAGAGAAAACTGTCCTGTGCCTTCTCTTTTGAGGCTACACACTTAGACATACACGCAACATGAAAGCTTTTCGACTTACAACGTGTTGTTTAGGAAAAACAAGATAATTTCGCACGATGCGGGATTTCCTTAAAACGTGATTTTCTGAAAAATTTTGACGAAAGAAAATTCTCCTTTTGGTTCTCTTTAGATGCTACATGTTAAGACGTACACGCCACAACAATTCTTTTCGAGATACAACGTGTAGTTTTGGAGATACAAGCTAATTTTGTACTATGCGATATTTCTTCTCGTAAAGAGTTTCCAATGCGTACGTATATGTCTTTACTCTGCAAAACTGTATTTCCTTATGAAGTGGTATTCTTACATATCCTTTCGAGAGAAAACTGTCCTGTGCCTTCTCTTTTGAGGCTACACACTTAGACATACACGCAACATGAAAGCTTTTCGACTTACAACGTGTTGTTTAGGAAAAACAAGATAATTTCGCATGATGCGGGATTTCCTTAAAACGTGATTTTCTGAAAAATTTTGACGAAAGAAAATTCTCCTTTTGGTTCTCTTTAGATGCTACATGTTAAGACGTACACGCCACAACAATTCTTTTCGAGATACAACGTGTAGTTTTGGAGATACAAGCTAATTTTGTACGATGCATTATTTCTTCTCGTAAAGAGTTTCCAATGCGTACGCATATGTCTTTACTCTGCAAAACTGTATTTCCTTATGAGGTGGTATTCTTACATATCCTTTCGAGAGAAAACTGTCCTGTGCCTTCTCTTTTGAGGCTACACACTTAGACATACACGCAACATGAAAGCTTTTCGACTTACAACGTGTTGTTTAGGAAAAACAAGATAATTTCGCACGATGCGGGATTTCCTTAAAACGTGATTTTCTGAAAAATTTTGACGAAAGAAAATTCTCCTTTTGGTTCTCTTTAGATGCTACATGTTAAGACGTACACGCCACAACAATTCTTTTCGAGATACAACGTGTAGTTTTGGAGATACAAGCTAATTTTGTACGATGCGTTATTTCTTCTCATAAAGAGTTTCCTATGTGTACGCATATGTCTTTACTCTGCAAAACTGTATTTCCTTATGAAGTGGTATTCTTACATATCCTTTCGAGAGAAAACTGTCCTGTGCCTTCTCTTTTGAGGCTACACACTTAGACATACACGCAACATGAAAGCTTTTCGACTTACAACGTGTTGTTTAGGAAAAACAAGATAATTTCGCACGATGCGGGATTTCCTTAAAACGTGATTTTCTGAAAAATTTTGACGAAAGAAAATTCTCGTTTTGGTTCTCTTTAGATGCTACACGTTAAGACGTACACGCCACAACAATTCTTTTCGAGATACAACGTGTAGTTTTGGAGATACAAGCTAATTTTGTACTATGCGTTATTTCTTCTCGTAAAGAGTTTCCAATGCGTACGCATATGTCTTTACTCTGCAAAACTGTATTTCCTTATGAAGTGGTATTCTTACATATCCTTTCGAGAGAAAACTGTCCTGTGCCTTCTCTTTTGAGGCTACACACTTAGACATACACGCAACATGAAAGCTTTTCGACTTACAACGTGTTGTTTAGGAAAAACAAGATAATTTCGCACGATGCGGGATTTCCTTAAAACGTGATTTTCTGAAAAATTTTGACGAAAGAAAATTCTCCTTTTGGTTCTCTTTAGATGCTACATGTTAAGACGTACACGCCACAACAATTCTTTTCGAGATACAACGTGTAGTTTTGGAGATACAAGCTAATTTTGTGCGATGCGTTATTTCTTCTCGTAAAGAGTTTCCAATGCGTACGTATATGTCTTTACTCTGCAAAACTGTATTTCCTTATGAAGTGGTATTCTTACATATCCTTTCGAGAGAAAACTGTCCTGTGCCTTCTCTTTTGAGGCTACACACTTAGACATACACGCAACATGAAAGCTTTTCGACTTACAACGTGTTGTTTAGGAAAAACAAGATAATTTCGCACGATGCGGGATTTCCTTAAAACGTGATTTTCTGAAAAATTTTGACGAAAGATAATTCTCCTTTTGGTTCTCTTTAGATGCTACATGTTAAGACGTACACGCCACAACAATTCTTTTCGAGATACAACGTGTAGTTTTGGAGATACAAGCTAATTTTTTACGATGCGTTGTTTCTTCTCGTAAAGAGTTTCCAATGCGTACGTATATGTCTTTACTCTGCAAAACTGTATTTCCTTATGAAGTGGTATTCTTACATATCCTTTCGAGAGAAAACTGTCCTGTGCCTTCTCTTTTGAGGCTACACACTTAGACATACACGCAACATGAAAGCTTTTCGACTTACAACGTGTTGTTTAGGAAAAACAAGATAATTTCGCACGATGCGGGATTTCCTTAAAACGTGATTTTCTGAAAAATTTTGACGAAAGAAAATTCTCCTTTTGGTTCTCTTTAGATGCTACATGTTAAGACGTACACGCCACAACAATTCTTTTCGAGATACAACGTGTAGTTTTGGAGATACAAGCTAATTTTGTACGATGCGTTATTTCTTCTCGTAAAGAGTTTCCAATGCGTACGTATATGTCTTTACTCTGCAAAACTGTATTTCCTTATGAAGTGGTATTCTTACATATCCTTTCGAGAGAAAACTGTCCTGTGCCTTCTCTTTTGAGGCTACACACTTAGACATACACGCAACATGAAAGCTTTTCGACTTACAACGTGTTGTTTAGGAAAAACAAGATAATTTCGCACGATGCGGGATTTCCTTAAAACGTGATTTTCTGAAAAATTTTGACGAAAGAAAATTCTCCTTTTGGTTCTCTTTAGATGCTACATGTTAAGACGTACACGCCACAACAATTCTTTTCGAGATACAACGTGTAGTTTTGGAGATACAAGCTAATTTTGTACGATGCGTTATTTCTTCTCGTAAAGAGTTTCCAATGCGTACGCATATGTCTTTACTCTGCAAAACTGTATTTCCTTATGAAGTGGTATTCTTACATATCCTTTCGAGAGAAAACTGTCCTGTGCCTTCTCTTTTGAGGCTACACACTTAGACATACACGCAACATGAAAGCTTTTCGACTTACAACGTGTTGTTTAGGAAAAACAAGATAATTTCGCACGATGCGGGATTTCCTTAAAACGTGATTTTCTGAAAAATTTTGACGAAAGAAAATTCTCCTTTTGGATCTCTTTAGATGCTACATGTTAAGACGTACACGCCACAACAATTCTTTTCGAGATACAACGTGTAGTTTTGGAGATACAAGCTAATTTTGTACGATGCATTATTTCTTCTCGTAAAGAGTTTCCAATGCGTACGCATATGTCTTTACTCTGCAAAACTGTATTTCCTTATGAGGTGGTATTCTTACATATCCTTTCGAGAGAAAACTGTCCTGTGCCTTCTCTTTTGAGGCTACACACTTAGACATACACGCAACATGAAAGCTTTTCGACTTACAACGTGTTGTTTAGGAAAAACAAGATAATTTCGCACGATGCGGGATTTCCTTAAAACGTGATTTTCTGAAAAATTTTGACGAAAGAAAATTCTCCTTTTGGTTCTCTTTAGATGCTACATGTTAAGACGTACACGCCACAACAATTCTTTTCGAGATACAACGTGTAGTTTTGGAGATACAAGCTAATTTTGTACGATGCGTTATTTCTTCTCGTAAAGAGTTTCCTATGTGTACGCATATGTCTTTACTCTGCAAAACTGTATTTCCTTATGAAGTGGTATTCTTACATATCCTTTCGAGAGAAAACTGTCCTGTGCCTTCTCTTTTGAGGCTACACACTTAGACATACACGCAACATGAAAGCTTTTCGACTTACAACGTGTTGTTTAGGAAAAACAAGATAATTTCGCACGATGCGGGATTTCCTTAAAACGTGATTTTCTGAAAAATTTTGACGAAAGAAAATTCTCCTTTTGGTTCTCTTTAGATGCTACACGTTAAGACGTACACGCCACAACAATTCTTTTCGAGATACAACGTGTAGTTTTGGAGATACAAGCTAATTTTGTACTATGCGTTATTTCTTCTCATAAAGAGTTTCCAATGCGTACGCATATGTCTTTACTCTGCAAAACTGTATTTCCTTATGAAGTGGTATTCTTACATATCCTTTCGAGAGAAAACTGTCCTGTGCCTTCTCTTTTGAGGCTACACACTTAGACATACACGCAACATGAAAGCTTTTCGACTTACAACGTGTTGTTTAGGAAAAACAAGATAATTTCGCACGATGCGGGATTTCCTTAAAACGTGATTTTCTGAAAAATTATGACGAAAGAAAATTCTCCTTTTGGTTCTCTTTAGATGCTACATGTTAAGACGTACACGCCACAACAATTCTTTTCGAGATACAACGTGTAGTTTTGGAGATACAAGCTAATTTTGTACGATGCGTTATTTCTTCTCGTAAAGAGTTTCCAATGCGTACGTATATGTCTTTACTCTGCAAAACTGTATTTCCTTATGAAGTGGTATTCTTACATATCCTTTCGAGAGAAAACTGTCCTGTGCCTTCTCTTTTGAGGCTACACACTTAGACATACACGCAACATGAAAGCTTTTCGACTTACAACGTGTTGTTTAGGAAAAACAAGATAATTTCGCACGATGCGGGATTTCCTTAAAACGTGATTTTCTGAAAAATTTTGTCGAAAGAAAATTCTCCTTTTGGTTCTCTTTAGATGCTACATGTTAAGACGTACACGCCACAACAATTCTTTTCGAGATACAACGTGTAGTTTTGGAGATACAAGCTAATTTTGTACGATGCGTTATTTCTTCTCATAAAGAGTTTCCTATGTGTACGCATATGTCTTTACTCTGCAAAACTGTATTTCCTTATGAAGTGGTATTCTTACATATCCTTTCGAGAGAAAACTGTCCTGTGCCTTCTCTTTTGAGGCTACACACTTAGACATACACGCAACATGAAAGCTTTTCGACTTACAACGTGTTGTTTAGGAAAAACAAGATAATTTCGCACGATGCGGGATTTCCTTAAAACGTGATTTTCTGAAAAATTTTGACGAAAGAAAATTCTCGTTTTGGTTCTCTTTAGATGCTACACGTTAAGACGTACACGCCACAACAATTCTTTTCGAGATACAACGTGTAGTTTTGGAGATACAAGCTAATTTTGTACTATGCGTTATTTCTTCTCGTAAAGAGTTTCCAATGCGTACGCATATGTCTTTACTCTGCAAAACTGTATTTCCTTATGAAGTAGTATTCTTACATATCCTTTCGAGAGAAAACTGTCCTGTGCCTTCTCTTTTGAGGCTACACACTTAGACATACACGCAACATGAAAGCTTTTCGACTTACAACGTGTTGTTTAGGAAAAACAAGATAATTTCGCACGATGCGGGATTTCCTTAAAACGTGATTTTCTGAAAAATTTTGACGAAAGAAAATTCTCCTTTTGGTTCTCTTTAGATGCTACATGTTAAGACGTACACGCCACAACAATTCTTTTCGAGATACAACGTGTAGTTTTGGAGATACAAGCTAATTTTGTGCGATGCGTTATTTCTTCTCGTAAAGAGTTTCCAATGCGTACGTATATGTCTTTACTCTGCAAAACTGTATTTCCTTATGAAGTGGTATTCTTACATATCCTTTCGAGAGAAAACTGTCCTGTGCCTTCTCTTTTGAGGCTACACACTTAGACATACACGCAACATGAAAGCTTTTCGACTTACAACGTGTTGTTTAGGAAAAACAAGATAATTTCGCACGATGCGGGATTTCCTTAAAACGTGATTTTCTGAAAAATTTTGACGAAAGATAATTCTCCTTTTGGTTCTCTTTAGATGCTACATGTTAAGACGTACACGCCACAACAATTCTTTTCGAGATACAACGTGTAGTTTTGGAGATACAAGCTAATTTTGTACGATGCGTTGTTTCTTCTCGTAAAGAGTTTCCAATGCGTACGTATATGTCTTTACTCTGCAAAACTGTATTTCCTTATGAAGTGGTATTCTTACATATCCTTTCGAGAGAAAACTGTCCTGTGCCTTCTCTTTTGAGGCTACACACTTAGACATACACGCAACATGAAAGCTTTTCGACTTACAACGTGTTGTTTAGGAAAAACAAGATAATTTCGCACGATGCGGGATTTCCTTAAAACGTGATTTTCTGAAAAATTTTGACGAAAGAAAATTCTCCTTTTGGTTCTCTTTAGATGCTACATGTTAAGACGTACACGCCACAACAATTCTTTTCGAGATACAACGTGTAGTTTTGGAGATACAAGCTAATTTTGTACGATGCGTTATTTCTTCTCGTAAAGAGTTTCCAATGCGTACGTATATGTCTTTACTCTGCAAAACTGTATTTCCTTATGAAGTGGTATTCTTACATATCCTTTCGAGAGAAAACTGTCCTGTGCCTTCTCTTTTGAGGCTACACACTTAGACATACACGCAACATGAAAGCTTTTCGACTTACAACGTGTTGTTTAGGAAAAACAAGATAATTTCGCACGATGCGGGATTTCCTTAAAACGTGATTTTCTGAAAAATTTTGACGAAAGAAAATTCTCCTTTTGGTTCTCTTTAGATGCTACATGTTAAGACGTACACGCCACAACAATTCTTTTCGAGATACAACGTGTAGTTTTGGAGATACAAGCTAATTTTGTACGATGCGTTATTTCTTCTCGTAAAGAGTTTCCAATGCGTACGCATATGTCTTTACTCTGCAAAACTGTATTTCCTTATGAAGTGGTATTCTTACATATCCTTTCGAGAGAAAACTGTCCTGTGCCTTCTCTTTTGAGGCTACACACTTAGACATACACGCAACATGAAAGCTTTTCGACTTACAACGTGTTGTTTAGGAAAAACAAGATAATTTCGCACGATGCGGGATTTCCTTAAAACGTGATTTTCTGAA
This sequence comes from Apodemus sylvaticus, assembly GCF_947179515.1. Lineage (NCBI taxonomy): Eukaryota > Metazoa > Chordata > Mammalia > Rodentia > Muridae > Apodemus > Apodemus sylvaticus. Next base: position 1,641,654 of record NW_026263312.1, read on the forward strand.
AAATTTTGACGAAAGAAAAATCTCCTTTTGGATCTCTTTAGATGCTACATGTTAAGACGTACACGCCACAACAATTCTTTTCGAGATACAACGTGTAGTTTTGGAGATACAAGCTAATTTTGTACGATGCATTATTTCTTCTCGTAAAGAGTTTCCAATGCGTACGCATATGTCTTTACTCTGCAAAACTGTATTTCCTTATGAGGTGGTATTCTTACATATCCTTTAGAGAGAAAACTGTCCTGTGCCTTCTCTTTTGAGGCTACACACTTAGACATACACGCAACATGAAAGCTTTTCGACTTACAACGTGTTGTTTAGGAAAAACAAGATAATTTCGCACGATGCGGGATTTCCTTAAAACGTGATTTTCTGAAAAATTTTGACGAAAGAAAATTCTCCTTTTGGTTCTCTTTAGATGCTACATGTTAAGACGTACACGCCACAACAATTCTTTTCGAGATACAACGTGTAGTTTTGGAGATACAAGCTAATTTTGTACGATGCGTTATTTCTTCTCGTAAAGAGTTTCCTATGTGTACGCATATGTCTTTACTCTGCAAAACTGTATTTCCTTATGAAGTGGTATTCTTACATATCCTTTCGAGAGAAAACTGTCCTGTGCCTTCTCTTTTGAGGCTACACACTTAGACATACACGCAACATGAAAGCTTTTCGACTTACAACGTGTTGTTTAGGAAAAACAAGATAATTTCGCACGATGCGGGATTTCCTTAAAACGTGATTTTCTGAAAAATTTTGACGAAAGAAAATTCTCCTTTTGGTTCTCTTTAGATGCTACACGTTAAGACGTACACGCCACAACAATTCTTTTCGAGATACAACGTGTAGTTTTGGAGATACAAGCTAATTTTGTACTATGCGTTATTTCTTCTCATAAAGAGTTTCCAATGCGTACGCATATGTCTTTACTCTGCAAAACTGTATTTCCTTATGAAGTGGTATTCTTACATATCCTTTCGAGAGAAAACTGTCCTGTGCCTTCTCTTTTGAGGCTACACACTTAGACATACACGCAACATGAAAGCTTTTCGACTTACAACGTGTTGTTTAGGAAAAACAAGATAATTTCGCACGATGCGGGATTTCCTTAAAACGTGATTTTCTGAAAAATTTTGACGAAAGAAAATTCTCCTTTTGGTTCTCTTTAGATGCTACATGTTAAGACGTACACGCCACAACAATTCTTTTCGAGATACAACGTGTAGTTTTGGAGATACAAGCTAATTTTGTACGATGCGTTATTTCTTCTCGTAAAGAGTTTCCAATGCGTACGTATATGTCTTTACTCTGCAAAACTGTATTTCCTTATGAAGTGGTATTCTTACATATCCTTTCGAGAGAAAACTGTCCTGTGCCTTCTCTTTTGAGGCTACACACTTAGACATACACGCAACATGAAAGCTTTTCGACTTACAACGTGTTGTTTAGGAAAAACAAGATAATTTCGCACGATGCGGGATTTCCTTAAAACGTGATTTTCTGAAAAATTTTGACGAAAGAAAATTCTCCTTTTGGTTCTCTTTAGATGCTACATGTTAAGACGTACACGCCACAACAATTCTTTTCGAGATACAACGTGTAGTTTTGGAGATACAAGCTAATTTTGTACGATGCATTATTTCTTCTCGTAAAGAGTTTCCAATGCGTACGCATATGTCTTTACTCTGCAAAACTGTATTTCCTTATGAGGTGGTATTCTTACATATCCTTTCGAGAGAAAACTGTCCTGTGCCTTCTCTTTTGAGGCTACACACTTAGACATACACGCAACATGAAAGCTTTTCGACTTACAACGTGTTGTTTAGGAAAAACAAGATAATTTCGCACGATGCGGGATTTCCTTAAAACGTGATTTTCTGAAAAATTTTGACGAAAGAAAATTCTCCTTTTGGTTCTCTTTAGATGCTACATGTTAAGACGTACACGCCACAACAATTCTTTTCGAGATACAACGTGTAGTTTTGGAGATACAAGCTAATTTTGTACGATGCGTTATTTCTTCTCGTAAAGAGTTTCCTATGTGTACGCATATGTCTTTACTCTGCAAAACTGTATTTCCTTATGAAGTGGTATTCTTACATATCCTTTCGAGAGAAAACTGTCCTGTGCCTTCTCTTTTGAGGCTACACACTTAGACATACACGCAACATGAAAGCTTTTCGACTTACAACGTGTTGTTTAGGAAAAACAAGATAATTTCGCACGATGCGGGATTTCCTTAAAACGTGATTTTCTGAAAAATTTTGACGAAAGAAAATTCTCCTTTTGGTTCTCTTTAGATGCTACACGTTAAGACGTACACGCCACAACAATTCTTTTCGAGATACAACGTGTAGTTTTGGAGATACAAGCTAATTTTGTACTATGCGTTATTTCTTCTCATAAAGAGTTTCCAATGCGTACGCATATGTCTTTACTCTGCAAAACTGTATTTCCTTATGAAGTGGTATTCTTACATATCCTTTCGAGAGAAAACTGTCCTGTGCCTTCTCTTTTGAGGCTACACACTTAGACATACACGCAACATGAAAGCTTTTCGACTTACAACGTGTTGTTTAGGAAAAACAAGATAATTTCGCACGATGCGGGATTTCCTTAAAACGTGATTTTCTGAAAAATTTTGACGAAAGAAAATTCTCCTTTTGGTTCTCTTTAGATGCTACATGTTAAGACGTACACGCCACAACAATTCTTTTCGAGATACAACGTGTAGTTTTGGAGATACAAGCTAATTTTGTACGATGCGTTATTTCTTCTCGTAAAGAGTTTCCAATGCGTACGTATATGTCTTTACTCTGCAAAACTGTATTTCCTTATGAAGTGGTATTCTTACATATCCTTTCGAGAGAAAACTGTCCTGTGCCTTCTCTTTTGAGGCTACACACTTAGACATACACGCAACATGAAAGCTTTTCGACTTACAACGTGTTGTTTAGGAAAAACAAGATAATTTCGCACGATGCGGGATTTCCTTAAAACGTGATTTTCTGAAAAATTTTGACGAAAGAAAATTCTCCTTTTGGTTCTCTTTAGATGCTACACGTTAAGACGTACACGCCACAACAATTCTTTTCGAGATACAACGTGTAGTTTTGGAGATACAAGCTAATTTTGTACGATGCGTTATTTCTTCTCGTAAAGAGTTTCCAATGCGTACATATATGTCTTTACTCTGCAAAACTGTATTTCCTTATGAAGTGGTATTCTTACATATCCTTTCGAGAGAAAACTGTCCTGTGCCTTCTCTTTTGAGGCTACACACTTAGACATACACGCAACATGAAAGCTTTTCGACTTACAACGTGTTGTTTAGGAAAAACAAGATAATATCGCACGATGCGGGATTTCCTTAAAACGTGATTTTCTGAAAAATTTTGACGAAAGAAAATTCTCCTTTTGGTTCTCTTTAGATGCTACATGTTAAGACGTACACGCCACAACAATTCTTTTCGAGATACAACGTGTAGTTTTGGAGATACAAGCTAATTTTGTACTATGCGTTATTTCTTCTCGTAAAGAGTTTCCAATGCGTACGCATATGTCTTTACTCTGCAAAACTGTATTTCCTTATGAAGTGGTATTCTTACATATCCTTTCGAGAGAAAACTGTCCTGTGCCTTCTCTTTTGAGGCTACACACTTAGACATACACGCAACATGAAAGCTTTTCGACTTACAACGTGTTGTTTAGGAAAAACAAGATAATTTCGCACGATGCGGGATTTCCTTAAAACGTGATTTTCTGAAAAATTTTGACGAAAGAAAATTCTCCTTTTGGATCTCTTTAGATGCTACATGTTAAGACGTACACGCCACAACAATTCTTTTCGAGATACAACGTGTAGTTTTGGAGATACAAGCTAATTTTGTACGATGCATTATTTCTTCTCGTAAAGAGTTTCCAATGCGTACGCATATGTCTTTACTCTGCAAAACTGTATTTCCTTATGAGGTGGTATTCTTACATATCCTTTCGAGAGAAAACTGTCCTGTGCCTTCTCTTTTGAGGCTACACACTTAGACATACACGCAACATGAAAGCTTTTCGACTTACAACGTGTTGTTTAGGAAAAACAAGATAATTTCGCACGATGCGGGATTTCCTTAAAACGTGATTTTCTGAAAAATTTTGACGAAAGAAAATTCTCCTTTTGGTTCTCTTTAGATGCTACATGTTAAGACGTACACGCCACAACAATTCTTTTCGAGATACAACGTGTAGTTTTGGAGATACAAGCTAATTTTGTACGATGCGTTATTTCTTCTCGTAAAGAGTTTCCTATGTGTACGCATATGTCTTTACTCTGCAAAACTGTATTTCCTTATGAAGTGGTATTCTTACATATCCTTTCGAGAGAAAACTGTCCTGTGCCTTCTCTTTTGAGGCTACACACTTAGACATACACGCAACATGAAAGCTTTTCGACTTACAACGTGTTGTTTAGGAAAAACAAGATAATTTCGCACGATGCGGGATTTCCTTAAAACGTGATTTTCTGAAAAATTTTGACGAAAGAAAATTCTCCTTTTGGTTCTCTTTAGATGCTACACGTTAAGACGTACACGCCACAACAATTCTTTTCGAGATACAACGTGTAGTTTTGGAGATACAAGCTAATTTTGTACTATGCGTTATTTCTTCTCATAAAGAGTTTCCAATGCGTACGCATATGTCTTTACTCTGCAAAACTGTATTTCCTTATGAAGTGGTATTCTTACATATCCTTTCGAGAGAAAACTGTCCTGTGCCTTCTCTTTTGAGGCTACACACTTAGACATACACGCAACATGAAAGCTTTTCGACTTACAACGTGTTGTTTAGGAAAAACAAGATAATTTCGCACGATGCGGGATTTCCTTAAAACGTGATTTTCTGAAAAATTATGACGAAAGAAAATTCTCCTTTTGGTTCTCTTTAGATGCTACATGTTAAGACGTACACGCCACAACAATTCTTTTCGAGATACAACGTGTAGTTTTGGAGATACAAGCTAATTTTGTACGATGCGTTATTTCTTCTCGTAAAGAGTTTCCAATGCGTACGTATATGTCTTTACTCTGCAAAACTGTATTTCCTTATGAAGTGGTATTCTTACATATCCTTTCGAGAGAAAACTGTCCTGTGCCTTCTCTTTTGAGGCTACACACTTAGACATACACGCAACATGAAAGCTTTTCGACTTACAACGTGTTGTTTAGGAAAAACAAGATAATTTCGCACGATGCGGGATTTCCTTAAAACGTGATTTTCTGAAAAATTTTGACGAAAGAAAATTCTCCTTTTGGTTCTCTTTAGATGCTACACGTTAAGACGTACACGCCACAACAATTCTTTTCGAGATACAACGTGTAGTTTTGGAGATACAAGCTAATTTTGTACGATGCGTTATTTCTTCTCGTAAAGAGTTTCCAATGCGTACGTATATGTCTTTACTCTGCAAAACTGTATTTCCTTATGAAGTGGTATTCTTACATATCCTTTCGAGAGAAAACTGTCCTGTGCCTTCTCTTTTGAGGCTACACACTTAGACATACACGCAACATGAAAGCTTTTCGACTTACAACGTGTTGTTTAGGAAAAACAAGATAATTTCGCACGATGCGGGATTTCCTTAAAACGTGATTTTCTGAAAAATTTTGACGAAAGAAAATTCTCCTTTTGGTTCTCTTTAGATGCTACATGTTAAGACGTACACGCCACAACAATTCTTTTCGAGATACAACGTGTAGTTTTGGAGATACAAGCTAATTTTGTACGATGCGTTATTTCTTCTCGTAAAGAGTTTCCTATGTGTACGCATATGTCTTTACTCTGCAAAACTGTATTTCCTTATGAAGTGGTATTCTTACATATCCTTTCGAGAGAAAACTGTCCTGTGCCTTCTCTTTTGAGGCTACACACTTAGACATACACGCAACATGAAAGCTTTTCGACTTACAACGTGTTGTTTAGGAAAAACAAGATAATTTCGCACGATGCGGGATTTCCTTAAAACGTGATTTTCTGAAAAATTTTGACGAAAGAAAATTCTCCTTTTGGTTCTCTTTAGATGCTACACGTTAAGACGTACACGCCACAACAATTCTTTTCGAGATACAACGTGTAGTTTTGGAGATACAAGCTAATTTTGTACTATGCGTTATTTCTTCTCATAAAGAGTTTCCAATGCGTACGCATATGTCTTTACTCTGCAAAACTGTATTTCCTTATGAAGTGGTATTCTTACATATCCTTTCGAGAGAAAACTGTCCTGTGCCTTCTCTTTTGAGGCTACACACTTAGACATACACGCAACATGAAAGCTTTTCGACTTACAACGTGTTGTTTAGGAAAAACAAGATAATTTCGCACGATGCGGGATTTCCTTAAAACGTGATTTTCTGAAAAATTTTGACGAAAGAAAATTCTCCTTTTGGTTCTCTTTAGATGCTACATGTTAAGACGTACACGCCACAACAATTCTTTTCGAGATACAACGTGTAGTTTTGGAGATACAAGCTAATTTTGTACGATGCGTTATTTCTTCTCGTAAAGAGTTTCCAATGCGTACGTATATGTCTTTACTCTGCAAAACTGTATTTCCTTATGAAGTGGTATTCTTACATATCCTTTCGAGAGAAAACTGTCCTGTGCCTTCTCTTTTGAGGCTACACACTTAGACATACACGCAACATGAAAGCTTTTCGACTTACAACGTGTTGTTTAGGAAAAACAAGATAATTTCGCACGATGCGGGATTTCCTTAAAACGTGATTTTCTGAAAAATTTTGACGAAAGAAAATTCTCCTTTTGGTTCTCTTTAGATGCTACATGTTAAGACGTACACGCCACAACAATTCTTTTCGAGATACAACGTGTAGTTTTGGAGATACAAGCTAATTTTGTACGATGCATTATTTCTTCTCGTAAAGAGTTTCCAATGCGTACGCATATGTCTTTACTCTGCAAAACTGTATTTCCTTATGAGGTGGTATTCTTACATATCCTTTCGAGAGAAAACTGTCCTGTGCCTTCTCTTTTGAGGCTACACACTTAGACATACACGCAACATGAAAGCTTTTCGACTTACAACGTGTTGTTTAGGAAAAACAAGATAATTTCGCACGATGCGGGATTTCCTTAAAACGTGATTTTCTGAAAAATTTTGACGAAAGAAAATTCTCCTTTTGGTTCTCTTTAGATGCTACATGTTAAGACGTACACGCCACAACAATTCTTTTCGAGATACAACGTGTAGTTTTGGAGATACAAGCTAATTTTGTACGATGCGTTATTTCTTCTCGTAAAGAGTTTCCTATGTGTACGCATATGTCTTTACTCTGCAAAACTGTATTTCCTTATGAAGTGGTATTCTTACATATCCTTTCGAGAGAAAACTGTCCTGTGCCTTCTCTTTTGAGGCTACACACTTAGACATACACGCAACATGAAAGCTTTTCGACTTACAACGTGTTGTTTAGGAAAAACAAGATAATTTCGCACGATGCGGGATTTCCTTAAAACGTGATTTTCTGAAAAATTTTGACGAAAGAAAATTCTCCTTTTGGTTCTCTTTAGATGCTACACGTTAAGACGTACACGCCACAACAATTCTTTTCGAGATACAACGTGTAGTTTTGGAGATACAAGCTAATTTTGTACTATGCGTTATTTCTTCTCATAAAGAGTTTCCAATGCGTACGCATATGTCTTTACTCTGCAAAACTGTATTTCCTTATGAAGTGGTATTCTTACATATCCTTTCGAGAGAAAACTGTCCTGTGCCTTCTCTTTTGAGGCTACACACTTAGACATACACGCAACATGAAAGCTTTTCGACTTACAACGTGTTGTTTAGGAAAAACAAGATAATTTCGCACGATGCGGGATTTCCTTAAAACGTGATTTTCTGAAAAATTTTGACGAAAGAAAATTCTCCTTTTGGTTCTCTTTAGATGCTACATGTTAAGACGTACACGCCACAACAATTCTTTTCGAGATACAACGTGTAGTTTTGGAGATACAAGCTAATTTTGTACGATGCGTTATTTCTTCTCGTAAAGAGTTTCCAATGCGTACGTATATGTCTTTACTCTGCAAAACTGTATTTCCTTATGAAGTGGTATTCTTACATATCCTTTCGAGAGAAAACTGTCCTGTGCCTTCTCTTTTGAGGCTACACACTTAGACATACACGCAACATGAAAGCTTTTCGACTTACAACGTGTTGTTTAGGAAAAACAAGATAATTTCGCACGATGCGGGATTTCCTTAAAACGTGATTTTCTGAAAAATTTTGACGAAAGAAAATTCTCCTTTTGGTTCTCTTTAGATGCTACACGTTAAGACGTACACGCCACAACAATTCTTTTCGAGATACAACGTGTAGTTTTGGAGATACAAGCTAATTTTGTACGATGCGTTATTTCTTCTCGTAAAGAGTTTCCAATGCGTACGTATATGTCTTTACTCTGCAAAACTGTATTTCCTTATGAAGTGGTATTCTTACATATCCTTTCGAGAGAAAACTGTCCTGTGCCTTCTCTTTTGAGGCTACACACTTAGACATACACGCAACATGAAAGCTTTTCGACTTACAACGTGTTGTTTAGGAAAAACAAGATAATTTCGCACGATGCGGGATTTCCTTAAAACGTGATTTTCTGAAAAATTTTGACGAAAGAAAATTCTCCTTTTGGTTCTCTTTAGATGCTACATGTTAAGACGTACACGCCACAACAATTCTTTTCGAGATACAACGTGTAGTTTTGGAGATACAAGCTAATTTTGTACGATGCGTTATTTCTTCTCGTAAAGAGTTTCCAATGCGTACGTATATGTCTTTACTCTGCAAAACTGTATTTCCTTATGAAGTGGTATTCTTACATATCCTTTCGAGAGAAAACTGTCCTGTGCCTTCTCTTTTGAGGCTACACACTTAGACATACACGCAACATGAAAGCTTTTCGACTTACAACGTGTTGTTTAGGAAAAACAAGATAATTTCGCACGATGCGGGATTTCCTTAAAACGTGATTTTCTGAAAAATTTTGACGAAAGAAAATTCTCCTTTTGGTTCTCTTTAGATGCTACACGTTAAGACGTACACGCCACAACAATTCTTTTCGAGATACAACGTGTAGTTTTGGAGATACAAGCTAATTTTGTACGATGCGTTATTTCTTCTCGTAAAGAGTTTCCAATGCGTACGTATATGTCTTTACTCTGCAAAACTGTATTTCCTTATGAAGTGGTATTCTTACATATCCTTTCGAGAGAAAACTGTCCTGTGCCTTCTCTTTTGAGGCTACACACTTAGACATACACGCAACATGAAAGCTTTTCGACTTACAACGTGTTGTTTAGGAAAAACAAGATAATTTCGCACGATGCGGGATTTCCTTAAAACGTGATTTTCTGAAAAATTTTGACGAAAGAAAATTCTCCTTTTGGTTCTCTTTAGATGCTACATGTTAAGACGTACACGCCACAACAATTCTTTTCGAGATACAACGTGTAGTTTTGGAGATACAAGCTAATTTTGTACGATGCGTTATTTCTTCTCGTAAAGAGTTTCCAATGCGTACGTATATGTCTTTACTCTGCAAAACTGTATTTCCTTATGAAGTGGTATTCTTACATATCCTTTCGAGAGAAAACTGTCCTGTGCCTTCTCTTTTGAGGCTACACACTTAGACATACACGCAACATGAAAGCTTTTCGACTTACAACGTGTTGTTTAGGAAAAACAAGATAATTTCGCACGATGCGGGATTTCCTTAAAACGTGATTTTCTGAAAAATTTTGACGAAAGAAAATTCTCCTTTTGGTTCTCTTTAGATGCTACATGTTAAGACGTACACGCCACAACAATTCTTTTCGAGATACAACGTGTAGTTTTGGAGATACAAGCTAATTTTGTACGATGCATTATTTCTTCTCGTAAAGAGTTTCCAATGCGTACGCATATGTCTTTACTCTGCAAAACTGTATTTCCTTATGAGGTGGTATTCTTACATATCCTTTCGAGAGAAAACTGTCCTGTGCCTTCTCTTTTGAGGCTACACACTTAGACATACACGCAACATGAAAGCTTTTCGACTTACAACGTGTTGTTTAGGAAAAACAAGATAATTTCGCACGATGCGGGATTTCCTTAAAACGTGATTTTCTGAAAAATTTTGACGAAAGAAAATTCTCCTTTTGGTTCTCTTTAGATGCTACATGTTAAGACGTACACGCCACAACAATTCTTTTCGAGATACAACGTGTAGTTTTGGAGATACAAGCTAATTTTGTACGATGCGTTATTTCTTCTCGTAAAGAGTTTCCTATGTGTACGCATATGTCTTTACTCTGCAAAACTGTATTTCCTTATGAAGTGGTATTCTTACATATCCTTTCGAGAGAAAACTGTCCTGTGCCTTCTCTTTTGAGGCTACACACTTAGACATACACGCAACATGAAAGCTTTTCGACTTACAACGTGTTGTTTAGGAAAAACAAGATAATTTCGCACGATGCGGGATTTCCTTAAAACGTGATTTTCTGAAAAATTTTGACGAAAGAAAATTCTCCATTTGGTTCTCTTTAGATGCTACACGTTAAGACGTACACGCCACAACAATTCTTTTCGAGATACAACGTGTAGTTTTGGAGATACAAGCTAATTTTGTACTATGCGTTATTTCTTCTCATAAAGAGTTTCCAATGCGTACGCATATGTCTTTACTCTGCAAAACTGTATTTCCTTATGAAGTGGTATTCTTACATATCCTTTCGAGAGAAAACTGTCCTGTGCCTTCTCTTTTGACGCTACACACTTAGACATACACGCAACATGAAAGCTTTTCGACTTACAACGTGTTGTTTAGGAAAAACAAGATAATTTCGCACGATGCGGGATTTCCTTAAAACGTGATTTTCTGAAAAATTTTGACGAAAGAAAATTCTCCTTTTGGTTCTCTTTAGATGCTACATGTTAAGACGTACACGCCACAACAATTCTTTTCGAGATACAACGTGTAGTTTTGGAGATACAAGCTAATTTTGTACGATGCGTTATTTCTTCTCGTAAAGAGTTTCCAATGCGTACGTATATGTCTTTACTCTGCAAAACTGTATTTCCTTATGAAGTGGTATTCTTACATATCCTTTCGAGAGAAAACTGTCCTGTGCCTTCTCTTTTGAGGCTACACACTTAGACATACACGCAACATGAAAGCTTTTCGACTTACAACGTGTTGTTTAGGAAAAACAAGATAATTTCGCACGATGCGGGATTTCCTTAAAACGTGATTTTCTGAAAAATTTTGACGAAAGAAAATTCTCCTTTTGGTTCTCTTTAGATGCTACATGTTAAGTCGTACACGCCACAACAATTCTTTTCGAGATACAACGTGTAGTTTTGGAGATACAAGCTAATTTTGTACGATGCGTTATTTCTTCTCGTAAAGAGTTTCCAATGCGTACGTATATGTCTTTACTCTGCAAAACTGTATTTCCTTATGAAGTGGTATTCTTACATATCCTTTCGAGAGAAAACTGTCCTGTGCCTTCTCTTTTGAGGCTACACACTTAGACATACACGCAACATGAAAGCTTTTCGACTTACAACGTGTTGTTTAGGAAAAACAAGATAATTTCGCACGATGCGGGATTTCCTTAAAACGTGATTTTCTGAAAAATTTTGACGAAAGAAAATTCTCCTTTTGGTTCTCTTTAGATGCTACATGTTAAGACGTACACGCCACAACAATTCTTTTCGAGATACAACGTGTAGTTTTGGAGATACAAGCTAATTTTGTACGATGCGTTATTTCTTCTCGTAAAGAGTTTCCAATGCGTACGTATATGTCTTTACTCTGCAAAACTGTATTTCCTTATGAAGTGGTATTCTTACATATCCTTTCGAGAGAAAACTGTCCTGTGCCTTCTCTTTTGAGGCTACACACTTAGACATACACGCAACATGAAAGCTTTTCGACTTACAACGTGTTGTTTAGGAAAAACAAGATAATTTCGCACGATGCGGGATTTCCTTAAAACGTGATTTTCTGAAAAATTTTGACGAAAGAAAATTCTCCTTTTGGTTCTCTTTAGATGCTACACGTTAAGACGTACACGCCACAACAATTCTTTTCGAGATACAACGTGTAGTTTTGGAGATACAAGCTAATTTTGTACGATGCGTTATTTCTTCTCGTAAAGAGTTTCCAATGCGTACGTATATGTCTTTACTCTGCAAAACTGTATTTCCTTATGAAGTGGTATTCTTACATATCCTTTCGAGAGAAAACTGTCCTGTGCCTTCTCTTTTGAGGCTACACACTTAGACATACACGCAACATGAAAGCTTTTCGACTTACAACGTGTTGTTTAGGAAAAACAAGATAATTTCGCACGATGCGGGATTTCCTTAAAACGTGATTTTCTGAAAAATTTTGACGAAAGAAAATTCTCCTTTTGGTTCTCTTTAGATGCTACATGTTAAGACGTACACGCCACAACAATTCTTTTCGAGATACAACGTGTAGTTTTGGAGATACAAGCTAATTTTTTACTATGCGTTATTTCTTCTCGTAAAGAGTTTCCAATGCGTACGCATATGTCTTTACTCTGCAAAACTGTATTTCCTTATGAAGTGGTATTCTTACATATCCTTTCGAGAGAAAACTGTCCTGTGCCTTCTCTTTTGAGGCTACACACTTAGACATACACGCAACATGAAAGCTTTTCGACTTACAACGTGTTGTTTAGGAAAAACAAGATAATTTCGCACGATGCGGGATTTCCTTAAAACGTGATTTTCTGAAAAATTTTGACGAAAGAAAATTCTCCTTTTGGTTCTCTTTAGATGCTACATGTTAAGACGTACACGCCACAACAATTCTTTTCGAGATACAACGTGTAGTTTTGGAGATACAAGCTAATTTTGTACTATGCGTTATTTCTTCTCGTAAAGAGTTTCCAATGCGTACGTATATGTCTTTACTCTGCAAAACTGTATTTCCTTATGAAGTGGTATTCTTACATATCCTTTCGAGAGAAAACTGTCCTGTGCCTTCTCTTTTGAGGCTACACACTTAGACATACACGCAACATGAAAGCTTTTCGACTTACAACGTGTTGTTTAGGAAAAACAAGATAATTTCGCACGATGCGGGATTTCCTTAAAACGTGATTTTCTGAAAAATTTTGACGAAAGAAAATTCTCCTTTTGGTTCTCTTTAGATGCTACATGTTAAGACGTACACGCCACAACAATTCTTTTCGAGATACAACGTGTAGTTTTGGAGATACAAGCTAATTTTGTACGATGCGTTATTTCTTCTCGTAAAGAGTTTCCAATGCGTACATATATGTCTTTAGTCTGCAAAACTGTATTTCCTTATGAAGTGGTATTCTTACATATCCTTTCGAGAGAAAACTGTCCTGTGCCTTCTCTTTTGAGGCTACACACTTAGACATACACGCAACATGAAAGCTTTTCGACTTACAACGTGTTGTTTAGGAAAAACAAGATAATTTCGCACGATGCGGGATTTCCTTAAAACGTGATTTTCTGAAAAATTTTGACGAAAGAAAATTCTCCTTTTGGTTCTCTTTAGATGCTACATGTTAAGACGTACACGCCACAACAATTCTTTTCGAGATACAACGTGTAGTTTTGGAGATACAAGCTAATTTTGTACGATGCGTTATTTCTTCTCGTAAAGAGTTTCCAATGCGTACATATATGTCTTTACTCTGCAAAACTGTATTTCCTTATGAAGTGGTATTCTTACATATCCTTTCGAGAGAAAACTGTCCTGTGCCTTCTCTTTTGAGGCTACACACTTAGACATACACGCAACATGAAAGCTTTTCGACTTACAAAGTGTTGTTTAGGAAAAACAAGATAATTTCGCACGATGCGGGATTTCCTTAAAACGTGATTTTCTGAAAAATTTTGACGAAAGAAAATTCTCCATTTGTTTCTCTTTAGATGCTACACGTTAAGACGTACACGCCACAACAATTCTTTTCGAGATACAACGTGTAGTTTTGGAGATACAAGCTAATTTTGTACGATGCGTTATTTCTTCTCGTAAAGAGTTTCCAATGCGTACGCATATGTCTTTAATCTGCAAAACTGTATTTCCTTATGAAGTGGTATTCTTACATATCCTTTCGAGAGAAAACTGTCCTGTGCCTTCTCTTTTGAGGCTACACACTTAGACATACACGCAACATGAAAGCTTTTCGACTTACAACGTGTTGTTTAGGAAAAACAAGATAATTTCGCACGATGCGGGATTTCCTTAAAACGTGATTTTCTGAAAAATTTTGACGAAAGAAAATTCTCCTTTTGGTTCTCTTTAGATGCTACATGTTAAGACGTACACGCCACAACAATTCTTTTCGAGATACAACGTGTAGTTTTGGAGATACAAGCTAATTTTGTACTATGCGTTATTTCTTCTCGTAAAGAGTTTCCAATGCGTACGTATATGTCTTTACTCTGCAAAACTGTATTTCCTTATGAAGTGGTATTCTTACATATCCTTTCGAGAGAAAACTGTCCTGTGCCTTCTCTTTTGAGGCTACACACTTAGACATACACGCAACATGAAAGCTTTTCGACTTACAACGTGTTGTTTAGGAAAAACAAGATAATTTCGCACGATGCGGGATTTCCTTAAAACGTGATTTTCTGAAAAATTTTGACGAAAGAAAATTCTCCTTTTGGTTCTCTTTAGATGCTACATGTTAAGACGTACACGCCACAACAATTCTTTTCGAGATACAACGTGTAGTTTTGGAGATACAAGCTAATTTTGTACGATGCGTTATTTCTTCTCGTAAAGAGTTTCCAATGCGTACGTATATGTCTTTACTCTGCAAAACTGTATTTCCTTATGAAGTGGTATTCTTACATATCCTTTCGAGAGAAAACTGTCCTGTGCCTTCTCTTTTGAGGCTACACACTTAGACATACACGCAACATGAAAGCTTTTCGACTTACAACGTGTTGTTTAGGAAAAACAAGATAATTTCGCACGATGCGGGATTTCCTTAAAACGTGATTTTCTGAAAAATTTTGACGAAAGAAAATTCTCCTTTTGGTTCTCTTTAGATGCTACATGTTAAGACGTACACGCCACAACAATTCTTTTCGAGATACAACGTGTAGTTTTGGAGATACAAGCTAATTTTGTACGATGCGTTATTTCTTCTCGTAAAGAGTTTCCAATGCGTACGCATATGTCTTTACTCTGCAAAACTGTATTTCCTTATGAGGTGGTATTCTTACATATCCTTTCGAGAGAAAACTGTCCTGTGCCTTCTCTTTTGAGGCTACACACTTAGACATACACGCAACATGAAAGCTTTTCGACTTACAACGTGTTGTTTAGGAAAAACAAGATAATTTCGCACGATGCGGGATTTCCTTAAAACGTGATTTTCTGAAAAATTTTGACGAAAGAAAATTCTCCTTTTGGTTCTCTTTAGATGCTACATGTTAAGACGTACACGCCACAACAATTCTTTTCGAGATACAACGTGTAGTTTTGGAGATACAAGCTAATTTTGTACGATGCGTTATTTCTTCTCGTAAAGAGTTTCCTATGTGTACGCATATGTCTTTACTCTGCAAAACTGTATTTCCTTATGAAGTGGTATTCTTACATATCCTTTCGAGAGAAAACTGTCCTGTGCCTTCTCTTTTGAGGCTACACACTTAGACATACACGCAACATGAAAGCTTTTCGACTTACAACGTGTTGTTTAGGAAAAACAAGATAATTTCGCACGATGCGGGATTTCCTTAAAACGTGATTTTCTGAAAAATTTTGACGAAAGAAAATTCTCCTTTTGGTTCTCTTTAGATGCTACACGTTAAGACGTACACGCCACAACAATTCTTTTCGAGATACAACGTGTAGTTTTGGAGATACAAGCTAATTTTGTACTATGCGTTATTTCTTCTCATAAAGAGTTTCCAATGCGTACGCATATGTCTTTACTCTGCAAAACTGTATTTCCTTATGAAGTGGTATTCTTACATATCCTTTCGAGAGAAAACTGTCCTGTGCCTTCTCTTTTGAGGCTACACACTTAGACATACACGCAACATGAAAGCTTTTCGACTTACAACGTGTTGTTTAGGAAAAACAAGATAATTTCGCACGATGCGGGATTTCCTTAAAACGTGATTTTCTGAAAAATTTTGACGAAAGAAAATTCTCCTTTTGGTTCTCTTTAGATGCTACATGTTAAGACGTACACGCCACAACAATTCTTTTCGAGATACAACGTGTAGTTTTGGAGATACAAGCTAATTTTGTACGATGCGTTATTTCTTCTCGTAAAGAGTTTCCAATGCGTACGTATATGTCTTTACTCTGCAAAACTGTATTTCCTTATGAAGTGGTATTCTTACATATCCTTTCGAGAGAAAACTGTCCTGTGCCTTCTCTTTTGAGGCTACACACTTAGACATACACGCAACATGAAAGCTTTTCGACTTACAACGTGTTGTTTAGGAAAAACAAGATAATTTCGCACGATGCGGGATTTCCTTAAAACGTGATTTTCTGAAAAATTTTGACGAAAGAAAATTCTCCTTTTGGTTCTCTTTAGATGCTACACGTTAAGACGTACACGCCACAACAATTCTTTTCGAGATACAACGTGTAGTTTTGGAGATACAAGCTAATTTTGTACGATGCGTTATTTCTTCTCGTAAAGAGTTTCCAATGCGTACGTATATGTCTTTACTCTGCAAAACTGTATTTCCTTATGAAGTGGTATTCTTACATATCCTTTCGAGAGAAAACTGTCCTGTGCCTTCTCTTTTGAGGCTACACACTTAGACATACACGCAACATGAAAGCTTTTCGACTTACAACGTGTTGTTTAGGAAAAACAAGATAATTTCGCACGATGCGGGATTTCCTTAAAACGTGATTTTCTGAAAAATTTTGACGAAAGAAAATTCTCCTTTTGGTTCTCTTTAGATGCTACATGTTAAGACGTACACGCCACAACAATTCTTTTCGAGATACAACGTGTAGTTTTGGAGATACAAGCTAATTTTGTACGATGCGTTATTTCTTCTCGTAAAGAGTTTCCAATGCGTACGTATATGTCTTTACTCTGCAAAACTGTATTTCCTTATGAAGTGGTATTCTTACATATCCTTTCGAGAGAAAACTGTCCTGTGCCTTCTCTTTTGAGGCTACACACTTAGACATACACGCAACATGAAAGCTTTTCGACTTACAACGTGTTGTTTAGGAAAAACAAGATAATTTCGCACGATGCGGGATTTCCTTAAAACGTGATTTTCTGAAAAATTTTGACGAAAGAAAATTCTCCTTTTGGTTCTCTTTAGATGCTACACGTTAAGACGTACACGCCACAACAATTCTTTTCGAGATACAACGTGTAGTTTTGGAGATACAAGCTAATTTTGTACGATGCGTTATTTCTTCTCGTAAAGAGTTTCCAATGCGTACGTATATGTCTTTACTCTGCAAAACTGTATTTCCTTATGAAGTGGTATTCTTACATATCCTTTCGAGAGAAAACTGTCCTGTGCCTTCTCTTTTGAGGCTACACACTTAGACATACACGCAACATGAAAGCTTTTCGACTTACAACGTGTTGTTTAGGAAAAACAAGATAATTTCGCACGATGCGGGATTTCCTTAAAACGTGATTTTCTGAAAAATTTTGACGAAAGAAAATTCTCCTTTTGGTTCTCTTTAGATGCTACATGTTAAGACGTACACGCCACAACAATTCTTTTCGAGATACAACGTGTAGTTTTGGAGATACAAGCTAATTTTGTACGATGCGTTATTTCTTCTCGTAAAGAGTTTCCAATGCGTACGTATATGTCTTTACTCTGCAAAACTGTATTTCCTTATGAAGTGGTATTCTTACATATCCTTTCGAGAGAAAACTGTCCTGTGCCTTCTCTTTTGAGGCTACACACTTAGACATACACGCAACATGAAAGCTTTTCGACTTACAACGTGTTGTTTAGGAAAAACAAGATAATTTCGCACGATGCGGGATTTCCTTAAAACGTGATTTTCTGAAAAATTTTGACGAAAGAAAATTCTCCTTTTGGTTCTCTTTAGATGCTACATGTTAAGACGTACACGCCACAACAATTCTTTTCGAGATACAACGTGTAGTTTTGGAGATACAAGCTAATTTTGTACGATGCATTATTTCTTCTCGTAAAGAGTTTCCAATGCGTACGCATATGTCTTTACTCTGCAAAACTGTATTTCCTTATGAGGTGGTATTCTTACATATCCTTTCGAGAGAAAACTGTCCTGTGCCTTCTCTTTTGAGGCTACACACTTAGACATACACGCAACATGAAAGCTTTTCGACTTACAACGTGTTGTTTAGGAAAAACAAGATAATTTCGCACGATGCGGGATTTCCTTAAAACGTGATTTTCTGAAAAATTTTGACGAAAGAAAATTCTCCTTTTGGTTCTCTTTAGATGCTACATGTTAAGACGTACACGCCACAACAATTCTTTTCGAGATACAACGTGTAGTTTTGGAGATACAAGCTAATTTTGTACTATGCGTTATTTCTTCTCGTAAAGAGTTTCCAATGCGTACGTATATGTCTTTACTCTGCAAAACTGTATTTCCTTATGAAGTGGTATTCTTACATATCCTTTCGAGAGAAAACTGTCCTGTGCCTTCTCTTTTGAGGCTACACACTTAGACATACACGCAACATGAAAGCTTTTCGACTTACAACGTGTTGTTTAGGAAAAACAAGATAATTTCGCACGATGCGGGATTTCCTTAAAACGTGATTTTCTGAAAAATTTTGACGAAAGAAAATTCTCCTTTTGGTTCTCTTTAGATGCTACATGTTAAGACGTACACGCCACAACAATTCTTTTCGAGATACAACGTGTAGTTTTGGAGATACAAGCTAATTTTGTACGATGCGTTATTTCTTCTCGTAAAGAGTTTCCAATGCGTACATATATGTCTTTAGTCTGCAAAACTGTATTTCCTTATGAAGTGGTATTCTTACATATCCTTTCGAGAGAAAACTGTCCTGTGCCTTCTCTTTTGAGGCTACACACTTAGACATACACGCAACATGAAAGCTTTTCGACTTACAACGTGTTGTTTAGGAAAAACAAGATAATTTCGCACGATGCGGGATTTCCTTAAAACGTGATTTTCTGAAAAATTTTGACGAAAGAAAATTCTCCTTTTGGTTCTCTTTAGATGCTACATGTTAAGACGTACACGCCACAACAATTCTTTTCGAGATACAACGTGTAGTTTTGGAGATACAAGCTAATTTTGTACGATGCGTTATTTCTTCTCGTAAAGAGTTTCCAATGCGTACATATATGTCTTTACTCTGCAAAACTGTATTTCCTTATGAAGTGGTATTCTTACATATCCTTTCGAGAGAAAACTGTCCTGTGCCTTCTCTTTTGAGGCTACACACTTAGACATACACGCAACATGAAAGCTTTTCGACTTACAACGTGTTGTTTAGGAAAAACAAGATAATTTCGCACGATGCGGGATTTCCTTAAAACGTGATTTTCTGAAAAATTTTGACGAAAGAAAATTCTCCTTTTGGTTCTCTTTAGATGCTACATGTTAAGACGTACACGCCACAACAATTCTTTTCGAGATACAACGTGTAGTTTTGGAGATACAAGCTAATTTTGTACTATGCGTTATTTCTTCTCGTAAAGAGTTTCCAATGCGTACGTATATGTCTTTACTCTGCAAAACTGTATTTCCTTATGAAGTGGTATTCTTACATATCCTTTCGAGAGAAAACTGTCCTGTGCCTTCTCTTTTGAGGCTACACACTTAGACATACACGCAACATGAAAGCTTTTCGACTTACAACGTGTTGTTTAGGAAAAACAAGATAATTTCGCACGATGCGGGATTTCCTTAAAACGTGATTTTCTGAAAAATTTTGACGAAAGAAAATTCTCCTTTTGGTTCTCTTTAGATGCTACATGTTAAGACGTACACGCCACAACAATTCTTTTCGAGATACAACGTGTAGTTTTGGAGATACAAGCTAATTTTGTACGATGCGTTATTTCTTCTCGTAAAGAGTTTCCAATGCGTACGTATATGTCTTTACTCTGCAAAACTGTATTTCCTTATGAAGTGGTATTCTTACATATCCTTTCGAGAGAAAACTGTCCTGTGCCTTCTCTTTTGAGGCTACACAGACATACACGCAACATGAAAGCTTTTCGACTTACAACGTGTTGTTTAGGAAAAACAAGATAATTTCGCACGATGCGGGATTTCCTTAAAACGTGATTTTCTGAAAAATTTTGACGAAAGAAAATTCTCCTTTTGGTTCTCTTTAGATGCTACATGTTAAGACGTACACGCCACAACAATTCTTTTCGAGATACAACGTGTAGTTTTGGAGATACAAGCTAATTTTGTACGATGCGTTATTTCTTCTCGTAAAGAGTTTCCAATGCGTACGCATATGTCTTTACTCTGCAAAACTGTATTTCCTTATGAGGTGGTATTCTTACATATCCTTTCGAGAGAAAACTGTCCTGTGCCTTCTCTTTTGAGGCTACACACTTAGACATACACGCAACATGAAAGCTTTTCGACTTACAACGTGTTGTTTAGGAAAAACAATATAATTTCGCACGATGCGGGATTTCCTTAAAACGTGATTTTCTGAAAAATTTTGACGAAAGAAAATTCTCCTTTTGGTTCTCTTTAGATGCTACATGTTAAGACGTACACGCCACAACAATTCTTTTCGAGATACAACGTGTAGTTTTGGAGATACAAGCTAATTTTGTACGATGCGTTATTTCTTCTCGTAAAGAGTTTCCAATGCGTACGTATATGTCTTTACTCTGCAAAACTGTATTTCCTTATGAAGTGGTATTCTTACATATCCTTTCGAGAGAAAACTGTCCTGTGCCTTCTCTTTTGAGGCTACACACTTAGACATACACGCAACATGAAAGCTTTTCGACTTACAACGTGTTGTTTAGGAAAAACAAGATAATTTCGCACGATGCGGGATTTCCTTAAAACGTGATTTTCTGAAAAATTTTGACGAAAGAAAATTCTCCTTTTGGTTCTCTTTAGATGCTACACGTTAAGACGTACACGCCACAACAATTCTTTTCGAGATACAACGTGTAGTTTTGGAGATACAAGCTAATTTTGTACGATGCGTTATTTCTTCTCGTAAAGAGTTTCCAATGCGTACGTATATGTCTTTACTCTGCAAAACTGTATTTCCTTATGAAGTGGTATTCTTACATATCCTTTCGAGAGAAAACTGTCCTGTGCCTTCTCTTTTGAGGCTACACACTTAGACATACACGCAACATGAAAGCTTTTCGACTTACAACGTGTTGTTTAGGAAAAACAAGATAATTTCGCACGATGCGGGATTTCCTTAAAACGTGATTTTCTGAAAAATTTTGACGAAAGAAAATTCTCCTTTTGGTTCTCTTTAGATGCTACATGTTAAGACGTACACGCCACAACAATTCTTTTCGAGATACAACGTGTAGTTTTGGAGATACAAGCTAATTTTGTACTATGCGTTATTTCTTCTCGTAAAGAGTTTCCAATGCGTACGTATATGTCTTTACTCTGCAAAACTGTATTTCCTTATGAAGTGGTATTCTTACATATCCTTTCGAGAGAAAACTGTCCTGTGCCTTCTCTTTTGAGGCTACACACTTAGACATACACGCAACATGAAAGCTTTTCGACTTACAACGTGTTGTTTAGGAAAAACAAGATAATTTCGCACGATGCGGGATTTCCTTAAAACGTGATTTTCTGAAAAATTTTGACGAAAGAAAATTCTCCTTTTGGTTCTCTTTAGATGCTACATGTTAAGACGTACACGCCACAACAATTCTTTTCGAGATACAACGTGTAGTTTTGGAGATACAAGCTAATTTTGTACGATGCGTTATTTCTTCTCGTAAAGAGTTTCCAATGCGTACGTATATGTCTTTACTCTGCAAAACTGTATTTCCTTATGAAGTGGTATTCTTACATATCCTTTCGAGAGAAAACTGTCCTGTGCCTGCTCTTTTGAGGCTACACACTTAGACATACACGCAACATGAAAGCTTTTCGACTTACAACGTGTTGTTTAGGAAAAACAAGATAATTTCGCACGATGCGGGATTTCCTTAAAACGTGATTTTCTGAAAAATTTTGACGAAAGAAAATTCTCCTTTTGGTTCTCTTTAGATGCTACATGTTAAGACGTACACGCCACAACAATTCTTTTCGAGATACAACGTGTAGTTTTGGAGATACAAGCTAATTTTGTACTATGCGTTATTTCTTCTCGTAAAGAGTTTCCAATGCGTACGTATATGTCTTTACTCTGCAAAACTGTATTTCCTTATGAAGTGGTATTCTTACATATCCTTTCGAGAGAAAACTGTCCTGTGCCTTCTCTTTTGAGGCTACACACTTAGACATACACGCAACATGAAAGCTTTTCGACTTACAACGTGTTGTTTAGGAAAAACAAGATAATTTCGCACGATGCGGGATTTCCTTAAAACGTGATTTTCTGAAAAATTTTGACGAAAGAAAATTCTCCTTTTGGTTCTCTTTAGATGCTACATGTTAAGACGTACACGCCACAACAATTCTTTTCGAGATACAACGTGTAGTTTTGGAGATACAAGCTAATTTTGTACGATGCGTTATTTCTTCTCGTAAAGAGTTTCCAATGCGTACATATATGTCTTTAGTCTGCAAAACTGTATTTCCTTATGAAGTGGTATTCTTACATATCCTTTCGAGAGAAAACTGTCCTGTGCCTTCTCTTTTGAGGCTACACACTTAGACATACACGCAACATGAAAGCTTTTCGACTTACAACGTGTTGTTTAGGAAAAACAAGATAATTTCGCACGATGCGGGATTTCCTTAAAACGTGATTTTCTGAAAAATTTTGACGAAAGAAAATTCTCCTTTTGGTTCTCTTTAGATGCTACATGTTAAGACGTACACGCCACAACAATTCTTTTCGAGATACAACGTGTAGTTTTGGAGATACAAGCTAATTTTGTACGATGCGTTATTTCATCTCGTAAAGAGTTTCCAATGCGTACATATATGTCTTTACTCTGCAAAACTGTATTTCCTTATGAAGTGGTATTCTTACATATCCTTTCGAGAGAAAACTGTCCTGTGCCTTCTCTTTTGAGGCTACACACTTAGACATACACGCAACATGAAAGCTTTTCGACTTACAACGTGTTGTTTAGGAAAAACAAGATAATTTCGCACGATGCGGGATTTCCTTAAAACGTGATTTTCTGAAAAATTTTGACGAAAGAAAATTCTCCTTTTGGTTCTCTTTAGATGCTACATGTTAAGACGTACACGCCACAACAATTCTTTTCGAGATACAACGTGTAGTTTTGGAGATACAAGCTAATTTTGTACTATGCGTTATTTCTTCTCGTAAAGAGTTTCCAATGCGTACGTATATGTCTTTACTCTGCAAAACTGTATTTCCTTATGAAGTGGTATTCTTACATATCCTTTCGAGAGAAAACTGTCCTGTGCCTTCTCTTTTGAGGCTACACACTTAGACATACACGCAACATGAAAGCTTTTCGACTTACAACGTGTTGTTTAGGAAAAACAAGATAATTTCGCACGATGCGGGATTTCCTTAAAACGTGATTTTCTGAAAAATTTTGACGAAAGAAAATTCTCCTTTTGGTTCTCTTTAGATGCTACATGTTAAGACATACACCACACAACAATTCTTTTCGAGATACAACGTGTAGTTTTCGAGATACAAGCTAATTTTGTACGATGCGTTATTTCTTCTCGTAAAGAGTTTCCAATGCGTACGTATATGTCTTTACTCTGCAAAACTGTATTTCCTTATGAAGTGGTATTCTTACATATCCTTTCGAGAGAAAACTGTCCTGTGCCTTCTCTTTTGAGGCTACACAGACATACACGCAACATGAAAGCTTTTCGACTTACAACGTGTTGTTTAGGAAAAACAAGATAATTTCGCACGATGCGGGATTTCCTTAAAACGTGATTTTCTGAAAAATTTTGACGAAAGAAAATTCTCCTTTTGGTTCTCTTTAGATGCTACATGTTAAGACGTACACGCCACAACAATTCTTTTCGAGATACAACGTGTAGTTTTGGAGATACAAGCTAATTTTGTACGATGCGTTATTTCTTCTCGTAAAGAGTTTCCAATGCGTACGCATATGTCTTTACTCTGCAAAACTGTATTTCCTTATGAGGTGGTATTCTTACATATCCTTTCGAGAGAAAACTGTCCTGTGCCTTCTCTTTTGAGGCTACACACTTAGACATACACGCAACATGAAAGCTTTTCGACTTACAACGTGTTGTTTAGGAAAAACAAGATAATTTCGCACGATGCGGGATTTCCTTAAAACGTGATTTTCTGAAAAATTTTGACGAATGAAAATTCTCCTTTTGGTTCTCTTTAGATGCTACATGTTAAGACGTACAAGCCACAACAATTCTTTTCGAGATACAACGTGTAGTTTTGGAGATACAAGCTAATTTTGTACGATGCGTTATTTCTTCTCGTAAAGAGTTTCCTATGTGTACGCATATGTCTTTACTCTGCAAAAGTGTATTTCCTTATGAAGTGGTATTCTTACATATCCTTTCGAGAGAAAACTGTCCTGTGCCTTCTCTTTTGAGGCTACACACTTAGACATACACGCAACATGAAAGCTTTTCGACTTACAACGTGTTGTTTAGGAAAAACAAGATAATTTCGCACGATGCGGGATTTCCTTAAAACGTGATTTTCTGAAAAATTTTGACGAAAGAAAATTCTCCTTTTGGTTCTCTTTAGATGCTACACGTTAAGACGTACACGCCACAACAATTTTTTTCGAGATACAACGTGTAGTTTTGGAGATACAAGCTAATTTTGTACTATGCGTTACTTCTTCTCGTAAAGAGTTTCTAATGCGTACGCATATGTCTTTACTCTGCAAAACTGTATTTCCTTATGAAGTGGTATTCTTACATATCCTTTCGAGAGAAAACTGTCCTGTGCCTTCTCTTTTGAGGCTACACACTTAGACATACACGCAACATGAAAGCTTTTCGACTTACAACGTGTTGTTTAGGAAAAACAAGATTATTTCGCACGATGCGGGATTTCCTTAAAACGTGATTTTCTGAAAAATTTTGACGAAAGAAAATCCTCCTTTTGGTTCTCTTTAGATGCTACATGTTAAGACGTACACGCCACAACAATTCTTTTCGAGATACAACGTGTAGTTTTGGAGATACAAGCTAATTTTGTGCGATGCGTTATTTCTTCTCGTAAAGAGTTTCCAATGCGTACGTATATGTCTTTACTCTGCAAAACTGTATTTCCTTATGAAGTGGTATTCTTACATATCCTTTCGAGAGAAAACTGTCCTGTGCCTTCTCTTTTGAGGCTACACACTTAGACATACACGCAACATGAAAGCTTTTCGACTTACAACGTGTTGTTTAGGAAAAACAAGATAATTTCGCACGATGCGGGATTTCCTTAAAACGTGATTTTCTGAAAAATTTTGACGAAAGAAAATTCTCCTTTTGGTTCTCTTTAGATGCTACATGTTAAGACGTACACGCCACAACAATTCTTTTCGAGATACAACGTGTAGTTTTGGAGATACAAGCTAACTTTGTACTATGCGTTATTTCTTCTCGTAAAGAGTTTCCAATGCGTACGTATATGTCTTTACTCTGCAAAACTGTATTTCCTTATGAAGTGGTATTCTTACATATCCTTTCGAGAGAAAACTGTCCTGTGCCTTCTCTTTTGAGGCTACACACTTAGACATACACGCAACATGAAAGCTTTTCGACTTACAACGTGTTGTTTAGGAAAAACAAGATAATTTCGCACGATGCGGGATTTCCTTAAAACGTGATTTTCTGAAAAAATTTGACGAAAGAAAATTCTCCTTTTGGTTCTCTTTAGATGCTACATGTTAAGACGTACACGCCACAACAATTCTTTTCGAGATACAACGTGTAGTTTTGGAGATACAAGCTAATTTTGTACGATGCGTTATTTCTTCTCGTAAAGAGTTTCCAATGCGTACGTATAAGTCTTTACTCTGCAAAACTGTATTTCCTTATGAAGTGGTATTCTTACATATCCTTTCGAGAGAAAACTGTCCTGTGCCTTCTCTTTTGAGGCTACACACTTAGACATACACGCAACATGAAAGCTTTTCGACTTACAACGTGTTGTTTAGGAAAAACAAGATAATTTCGCACGATGCGGGATTTCCTTAAAACGTGATTTTCTGAAAAATTTTGACGAAAGAAAATTCTCCTTTTGGTTCTCTTTAGATGCTACACGTTAAGACGTACACGCCACAACAATTTTTTTCGAGATACAACGTGTAGTTTTGGAGATACAAGCTAATTTTGTACTATGCGTTATTTCTTCTCGTAAAGAGTTTCTAATGCGTACGCATATGTCTTTACTCTGCAAAACTGTATTTCCTTATGAAGTGGTATTCTTACATATCCTTTCGAGAGAAAACTGTCCTGTGCCTTCTCTTTTGAGGCTACACACTTAGACATACACGCAACATGAAAGCTTTTCGACTTACAACGTGTTGTTTAGGAAAAACAAGATAATTTCGCACGATGCGGGATTTCCTTAAAACGTGATTTTCTGAAAAATTTTGACGAAAGAAAATTCTCCTTTTGGTTCTCTTTAGATGCTACATGTTAAGACGTACACGCCACAACAATTCTTTTCGAGATACAACGTGTAGTTTTGGAGATACAAGCTAATTTTGTGCGATGCGTTATTTCTTCTCGTAAAGAGTTTCCAATGCGTACGTATATGTCTTTACTCTGCAAAACTGTATTTCCTTATGAAGTGGTATTCTTACATATCCTTTCGAGAGAAAACTGTCCTGTGCCTTCTCTTTTGAGGCTACACACTTAGACATACACGCAACATGAAAGCTTTTCGACTTACAACGTGTTGTTTAGGAAAAACAAGATAATTTCGCACGATGCGGGATTTCCTTAAAACGTGATTTTCTGAAAAATTTTGACGAAAGATAATTCTCCTTTTGGTTCTCTTTAGATGCTACATGTTAAGACGTACACGCCACAACAGTTCTTTTCGAGATACAACGTGTAGTTTTGGAGATACAAGCTAATTTTGTACGATGCGTTATTTCTTCTCGTAAAGAGTTTCCAATGCGTACGTATATGTCTTTACTCTGCAAAACTGTATTTCCTTATGAAGTGGTATTCTTACATATCCTTTCGAGAGAAAACTGTCCTGTGCCTTCTCTTTTGAGGCTACACACTTAGACATACACGCAACATGAAAGCTTTTCGACTTACAACGTGTTGTTTAGGAAAAACAAGATAATTTCGCACGATGCGGGATTTCCTTAAAACGTGATTTTCTGAAAAATTTTGACGAAAGAAAATTCTCCTTTTGGTTCTCTTTAGATGCTACATGTTAAGACGTACACGCCACAACAATTCTTTTCGAGATACAACGTGTAGTTTTGGAGATACAAGCTAATTTTGTACTATGCGTTATTTCTTCTCGTAAAGAGTTTCCAATGCGTACGTATATGTCTTTACTCTGCAAAACTGTATTTCCTTATGAAGTGGTATTCTTACATATCCTTTCGAGAGAAAACTGTCCTGTGCCTTCTCTTTTGAGGCTACACACTTAGACATACACGCAACATGAAAGCTTTTCGACTTACAACGTGTTGTTTAGGAAAAACAAGATAATTTCGCACGATGCGGGATTTCCTTAAAACGTGATTTTCTGAAAAATTTTGACGAAAGAAAATTCTCCTTTTGGTTCTCTTTAGATGCTACATGTTAAGACGTACACGCCACAACAATTCTTTTCGAGATACAACGTGTAGTTTTGGAGATACAAGCTAATTTTGTACGATGCGTTATTTCTTCTCGTAAAGAGTTTCCAATGCGTACGTATATGTCTTTACTCTGCAAAACTGTATTTCCTTATGAAGTGGTATTATTACATATCCTTTCGAGAGAAAACTGTCCTGTGCCTTCTCTTTTGAGGCTACACACTTAGACATACACGCAACATGAAAGCTTTTCGACTTACAACGTGTTGTTTAGGAAAAACAAGATAATTTCGCACGATGCGTGATTTCCTTAAAACGTGATTTTCTGAAAAATTTTGACGAAAGAAAATTCTCATTTTGGTTCTCTTTAGATGCTACATGTTAAGACGTACACGCCACAACAATTCTTTTCGAGATACAACGTGTAGTTTTGGAGATACAAGCTAATTTTGTACTATGCGTTATTTCTTCTCGTAAAGAGTTTCCAATGCGTACGTATATGTCTTTACTCTGCAAATCTGTATTTCCTTATGAAGTGGTATTCTTACATATCCTTTCGAGAGAAAACTGTCCTGTGCCTTCTCTTTTGAGGCTACACACTTAGACATACACGCAACATGAAAGCTTTTCGACTTACAACGTGTTGTTTAGGAAAAACAAGATTATTTCGCACGATGCGGGATTTCCTTAAAACGTGATTTTCTGAAAAATTTTGACGAAAGAAAATTCTCCTTTTGGTTCTCTTTAGATGCTACATGTTAAGACGTACACGCCACAACAATTCTTTTCGAGATACAACGTGTAGTTTTGGAGATACAAGCTAATTTTGTGCGATGCGTTATTTCTTCTCGTAAAGAGTTTCCAATGCGTACGTATATGTCTTTACTCTGCAAAACTGTATTTCCTTATGAAGTGGTATTCTTACATATCCTTTCGAGAGAAAACTGTCCTGTGCCTTCTCTTTTGAGGCTACACACTTAGACATACACGCAACATGAAAGCTTTTCGACTTACAACGTGTTGTTTAGGAAAAACAAGATAATTTCGCACGATGCGGGATTTCCTTAAAACGTGATTTTCTGAAAAATTTTGACGAAAGAAAATTCTCCTTTTGGTTCTCTTTAGATGCTACATGTTAAGACGTACACGCCACAACAATTCTTTTCGAGATACAACGTGTAGTTTTGGAGATACAAGCTAACTTTGTACTATGCGTTATTTCTTCTCGTAAAGAGTTTCCAATGCGTACGTATATGTCTTTACTCTGCAAAACTGTATTTCCTTATGAAGTGGTATTCTTACATATCCTTTCGAGAGAAAACTGTCCTGTGCCTTCTCTTTTGAGGCTACACACTTAGACATACACGCAACATGAAAGCTTTTCGACTTACAACGTGTTGTTTAGGAAAAACAAGATAATTTCGCACGATGCGGGATTTCCTTAAAACGTGATTTTCTGAAAAATTTTGACGAAAGAAAATTCTCCTTTTGGTTCTCTTTAGATGCTACATGTTAAGACGTACACGCCACAACAATTCTTTTCGAGATACAACGTGTAGTTTTGGAGATACAAGCTAATTTTGTACGATGCGTTATTTCTTCTCATAAAGAGTTTCCAATGCGTACGTATAAGTCTTTACTCTGCAAAACTGTATTTCCTTATGAAGTGGTATTCTTACATATCCTTTCGAGAGAAAACTGTCCTGTGCCTTCTCTTTTGAGGCTACACACTTAGACATACACGCAACATGAAAGCTTTTCGACTTACAACGTGTTGTTTAGGAAAAACAAGATAATTTCGCACGATGCGGGATTTCCTTAAAACGTGATTTTCTGAAAAATTTTGACGAAAGAAAATTCTCCTTTTGGTTCTCTTTAGATGCTACACGTTAAGACGTACACGCCACAACAATTTTTTTCGAGATACAACGTGTAGTTTTGGAGATACAAGCTAATTTTGTACTATGCGTTATTTCTTCTCGTAAAGAGTTTCTAATGCGTACGCATATGTCTTTACTCTGCAAAACTGTATTTCCTTATGAAGTGGTATTCTTACATATCCTTTCGAGAGAAAACTGTCCTGTGCCTTCTCTTTTGAGGCTACACACTTAGACATACACGCAACATGAAAGCTTTTCGACTTACAACGTGTTGTTTAGGAAAAACAAGATAATTTCGCACGATGCGGGATTTCCTTAAAACGTGATTTTCTGAAAAATTTTGACGAAAGAAAATTCTCCTTTTGGTTCTCTTTAGATGCTACATGTTAAGACGTACACGCCACAACAATTCTTTTCGAGATACAACGTGTAGTTTTGGAGATACAAGCTAATTTTGTACGATGCGTTATTTCTTCTCGTAAAGAGTTTCCAATGCGTACGTATATGTCTTTACTCTGCAAAACTGTATTTCCTTATGAAGTGGTATTCTTACATATCCTTTCGAGAGAAAACTGTCCTGTGCCTTCTCTTTTGAGGCTACACACTTAGACATACACGCAACATGAAAGCTTTTCGACTTACAACGTGTTGTTTAGGAAAAACAAGATAATTTCGCACGATGCGGGATTTCCTTAAAACGTGATTTTCTGAAAAATTTTGACGAAAGAAAATTCTCCTTTTGGTTCTCTTTAGATGATACATGTTAAGACGTACACGCCACAACAATTCTTTTCGAGATACAACGTGTAGTTTTGGAGATACAAACTAATTTTGTACGATGCGTTATTTCTTCTCGTAAAGAGTTTCCAATGCGTACGTATATGTCTTTACTCTGCAAAACTGTATTTCCTTATGAAGTGGTATTCTTACATATCCTTTCGAGAGAAAACTGTCCTGTGCCTTCTCTTTTGAGGCTACACACTTAGACATACACGCAACATGAAAGCTTTTCGACTTACAACGTGTTGTTTAGGAAAAACAAGATAATTTCGCACGATGCGGGATTTCCTTAAAACGTGATTTTCTGAAAAATTTTGACGAAAGAAAATTCTCCTTTTGGTTCTCTTTAGATGCTACATGTTAAGACGTACACGCCACAACAATTCTTTTCGAGATACAACGTGTAGTTTTGGAGATACAAGCTAATTTTGTACTATGCGTTATTTCTTCTCGTAAAGAGTTTCCAATGCGTACGTATATGTCTTTACTCTGCAAAAGTGTATTTCCTTATGAAGTGGTATTCTTACATATCCTTTCGAGAGAAAACTGTCCTGTGCCTTCTCTTTTGAGGCTACACACTTAGACATACACGCAACATGAAAGCTTTTCGACTTACAACGTGTTGTTTAGGAAAAACAAGATAATTTCGCACGATGCGGGATTTCCTTAAAACGTGATTTTCTGAAAAATTTTGACGAAAGAAAATTCTCCTTTTGGTTCTCTTTAGATGCTACATGTTAAGACGTACACGCCACAACAATTCTTTTCGAGATACAACGTGTAGTTTTGGAGATACAAGCTAATTTTGTACGATGCGTTATTTCTTCTCGTAAAGAGTTTCCAATGCGTACGTATATGTCTTTACTCTGCAAAACTGTATTTCCTTATGAAGTGGTATTCTTACATATCCTTTCGAGAGAAAACTGTCCTGTGCCTTCTCTTTTGAGGCTACACACTTAGACATACACGCAACATGAAAGCTTTTCGACTTACAACGTGTTGTTTAGGAAAAACAAGATAATTTCGCACGATGCGGGATTTCCTTAAAACGTGATTTTCTGAAAAATTTTGACGAAAGAAAATTCTCCTTTTGGTTCTCTTTAGATGCTACACGTTAAGACGTACACGCCACAACAATTCTTTTCGAGATACAACGTGTAGTTTTGGAGATACAAGCTAATTTTGTACGATGCGTTATTTCTTCTCGTAAAGAGTTTCCAATGCGTACGTATATGTCTTTACTCTGCAAAACTGTATTTCCTTATGAAGTGGTATTCTTACATATCCTTTCGAGAGAAAACTGTCCTGTGCCTTCTCTTTTGAGGCTACACACTTAGACATACACGCAACATGAAAGCTTTTCGACTTACAACGTGTTGTTTAGGAAAAACAAGATAATTTCGCACGATGCGGGATTTCCTTAAAACGTGATTTTCTGAAAAATTTTGACGAAAGAAAATTCTCCTTTTGGTTCTCTTTAGATGCTACATGTTAAGACGTACACGCCACAACAATTCTTTTCGAGATACAACGTGTAGTTTTGGAGATACAAGCTAATTTTGTACGATGCGTTATTTCTTCTCGTAAAGAGTTTCCAATGCGTACGTATATGTCTTTACTCTGCAAAACAGTATTTCCTTATGAAGTGGTATTCTTACATATCCTTTCGAGAGAAAACTGTCCTTTGCCTTCTCTTTTGAGGCTACACACTTAGACATACACGCAACATGAAAGCTTTTCGACTTACAACGTGTTGTTTAGGAAAAACAAGATAATTTCGCACGATGCGGGATTTCCTTAAAACGTGATTTTCTGAAAAATTTTGACGAAAGAAAATTCTCCTTTTGGTTCTCTTTAGATGCTACATGTTAAGACGTACACGCCACAACAATTCTTTTCGAGATACAACGTGTAGTTTTGGAGATACAAGCTAATTTTGTACGATGCGTTATTTCTTCTCGTAAAGAGTTTCCAATGCGTACGTATATGTCTTTACTCTGCAAAACTGTATTTCCTTATGAAGTGGTATTCTTACATATCCTTTCGAGAGAAAACTGTCCTGTGCCTTCTCTTTTGAGGCTACACACTTAGACATACACGCAACATGAAAGCTTTTCGACTTACAACGTGTTGTTTAGGAAAAACAAGATAATTTCGCACGATGCGGGATTTCCTTAAAACGTGATTTTCTGAAAAATTTTGACGAAAGAAAATTCTCCTTTTGGTTCTCTTTAGATGCTACACGTTAAGACGTACACGCCACAACAATTCTTTTCGAGATACAACGTGTAGTTTTGGAGATACAAGCTAATTTTGTACGATGCGTTATTTCTTCTCGTAAAGAGTTTCCAATGCGTACATATATGTCTTTACTCTGCAAAACTGTATTTCCTTATGAAGTGGTATTCTTACATATCCTTTCGAGAGAAAACTGTCCTGTGCCTTCTCTTTTGAGGCTACACACTTAGACATACACGCAACATGAAAGCTTTTCGACTTACAACGTGTTGTTTAGGAAAAACAAGATAATTTCGCAAGATGCGGGATTTCCTTAAAACGTGATTTTCTGAAAAATTTTGACGAAAGAAAATTCTCCTTTTGGTTCTCTTTAGATGCTACATGTTAAGACGTATACGCCACAACAATTCTTTTCGAGATACAACGTGTAGTTTTGGAGATACAAGCTAATTTTGTACTATGCGTTATTTCTTCTCGTAAAGAGTTTCCAATGCGTACGTATATGTCTTTACTCTGCAAAACTGTATTTCCTTATGAAGTGGCATTCTTACATATCCTTTCGAGAGAAAACTGTCCTGTGCCTTCTCTTTTGAGGCTACACACTTAGACATACACGCAACATGAAAGCTTTTCGACTTACAACGTGTTGTTTAGGAAAAACAAGATAATTTCGCACGATGCGGGATTTCCTTAAAACGTGATTTTCTGAAAAATTTTGACGAAAGAAAATTCTCCTTTTGGTTCTCTTTAGATGCTACATGTTAAGACGTACACGCCACAACAATTCTTTTCGAGATACAACGTGTAGTTTTGGAGATACAAGCTAATTTTGTACGATGCGTTATTTCTTCTCGTAAAGAGTTTCCAATGCGTACATATATGTCTTTACTCTGCAAAACTGTATTTCCTTATGAAGTGGTATTCTTACATATCCTTTCGAGAGAAAACTGTCCTGTGCCTTCTCTTTTGAGGCTACACACTTAGACATACACGCAACATGAAAGCTTTTCGACTTACAACGTGTTGTTTAGGAAAAACAAGATAATTTCGCACGATGCGGGATTTCCTTAAAACGTGATTTTCTGAAAAATTTTGACGAAAGAAAATTCTCCTTTTGGTTCTCTTTAGATGCTACACGTTAAGACGTACACGCCACAACAATTCTTTTCGAGATACAACGTGTAGTTTTGGAGATACAAGCTAATTTTGTAAGATGCATTATTTCTTCTCGTAAAGAGTTTCCAATGCGTACATATATGTCTTTACTCTGCAAAACTGTATTTCCTTATGAAGTGGTATTCTTACATATCCTTTCGAGAGAAAACTGTCCTGTGCCTTCTCTTTTGAGGCTACACACTTAGACATACACGCAACATGAAAGCTTTTCGACTTACAACGTGTTGTTTAGGAAAAACAAGATAATTTCGCACGATGCGGGATTTCCTTAAAACGTGATTTTCTGAAAAATTTTGACGAAAGAAAATTCTCCTTTTGGTTCTCTTTAGATGCTACATGTTAAGACGTACATGCCACAACAATTCTTTTCGAGATACAACGTGTAGTTTTGGAGAAACAAGCTAATTTTGTACGATGCGTTATTTCTTCTCGTAAAGAGTTTCCAATGCGTACGTATATGTCTTTACTCTGCAAAACTGTATTTCCTTATGAAGTGGTATTCTTACATATCCTTTCGAGAGAAAACTGTCCTGTGCCTTCTCTTTTGAGGCTACACACGTAGACATACACGCAACATGAAAGCTTTTCGACTTACAACGTGTTGTTTAGGAAAAACAAGATAATTTCGCACGATGCGGGATTTCCTTAAAACGTGATTTTCTGAAAAATTTTGACGAAAGAAAATTCTCCTTTTGGTTCTCTTTAGATGCTACATGTTAAGACGTACACGCCACAACAATTCTTTTCGAGATACAACGTGTAGTTTTGGAGATACAAGCTAATTTTGTACGATGCGTTATTTCTTCTCGTAAAGAGTTTCCAATGCGTACGTATATGTCTTTACTCTGCAAAACTGTATTTCCTTATGAAGTGGTATTCTTACATATCCTTTCGAGAGAAAACTGTCCTGTGCCTTCTCTTTTGAGGCTACACACTTAGACATACACGCAACATGAAAGCTTTTCGACTTACAACGTGTTGTTTAGGAAAAACAAGATAATTTCGCACGATGCGGGATTTCCTTAAAACGTGATTTTCTGAAAAATTTTGACGAAAGAAAATTCTCCTTTTGGTTCTCTTTAGATGCTACATGTTAAGACGTACACGCCACAACAATTCTTTTCGAGATACAACGTGTAGTTTTGGAGATACAAGCTAATTTTGTACGATGCGCTATTTCTTCTCGTAAAGAGTTTCCAATGCGTACGTATATGTCTTTACTCTGCAAAACTGTATTTCCTTATGAAGTGGTATTCTTACAAATCCTTTCGAGAGAAAACTGTCCTGTGCCTTCTCTTTTGAGGCTACACACTTAGACATACACGCAACATGAAAGCTTTTCGACTTACAACGTGTTGTTTAGGAAAAACAAGATAATTTCGCACGATGCGGGATTTCCTTAAAACGTGATTTTCTGAAAAATTTTGACGAAAGAAAATTCTCCTTTTGGTTCTCTTTAGATGCTACATGTTAAGACGTACACGCCACAACAATTCTTTTCGAGATACAACGTGTAGTTTTGGAGATACAAGCTAATTTTGTACGATGCGTTATTTCTTCTCGTAAAGAGTTTCCAATGCGTACGTATAGGTCTTTACTCTGCAAAACTGTATTTCCTTATGAAGTGGTATTCTTACATATCCTTTCGAGAGAAAACTGTCCTGTGCCTTCTCTTTTGAGGCTACACACGTAGACATACACGCAACATGAAAGCTTTTCGACTTACAACGTGTTGTTTAGGAAAAACAAGATAATTTCGCACGATGCGGGATTTCCTTAAAACGTGATTTTCTGAAAAATTTTGACGAAAGAAAATTCTCCTTTTGGTTCTCTTTAGATGCTACATGTTAAGACGTACACGCCACAACAATTCTTTTCGAGATACAACGTGTAGTTTTGGAGATACAAGCTAATTTTGTACGATGCGTTATTTCTTCTCGTAAAGAGTTTCCAATGCGTACGTATATGTCTTTACTCTGCAAAACTGTATTTCCTTATGAAGTGGTATTCTTACATATCCTTTCGAGAGAAAACTGTCCTGTGCCTTCTCTTTTGAGGCTACACACTTAGACATACACGCAACATGAAAGCTTTTCGACTTACAACGTGTTGTTTAGGAAAAACAAGATAATTTCGCACGATGCGGGATTTCCTTAAAACGTGATTTTCTGAAAAATTTTGACGAAAGAAAATTCTCCTTTTGGTTCTCTTTAGATGCTACATGTTAAGACGTACACGCCACAACAATTCTTTTCGAGATACAACGTGTAGTTTTGGAGATACAAGCTAATTTTGTACCATGCGTTATTTCTTCTCGTAAAGAGTTTCCAATGCGTACGTATATGTCTTTACTCTGCAAAACTGTATTTCCTTATGAAGTGGTATTCTTACATATCCTTTCGAGAGAAAACTGTCCTGTGCCTTCTCTTTTGAGGCTACACACGTAGACATACACGCAACATGAAAGCTTTTCGACTTACAACGTGTTGTTTAGGAAAAACAAGATAATTTCGCACGATGCGGGATTTCCTTAAAACGTGATTTTCTGAAAAATTTTGACGAAAGAAAATTCTCCTTTTGGTTCTCTTTAGATGCTACATGTTAAGACGTACACGCCACAACAATTCTTTTCGAGATACAACGTGTAGTTTTGGAGATACAAGCTAATTTTGTACGATGCGTTATTTCTTCTCGTAAAGAGTTTCCAATGCGTACGTATATGTCTTTACTCTGCAAAACTGTATTTCCTTATGAAGTGGTATTCTTACATATCCTTTCGAGAGAAAACTGTCCTGTGCCTTCTCTTTTGAGGCTACACACTTAGACATACACGAAACATGAAAGCTTTTCGACTTACAACGTGTTGTTTAGGAAAAACAAGATAATTTCGCACGATGCGGGATTTCCTTAAAACGTGATTTTCTGAAAAATTTTGACGAAAGAAAATTCTCCTTTTGGTTCTCTTTAGATGCTACATGTTAAGACGTACACGCCACAACAATTCTTTTCGAGATACAACGTGTAGTTTTGGAGATACAAGCTAATTTTGTACGATGCGTTATTTCTTCTCGTAAAGAGTTTCCAATGCGTACGTATATGTCTTTACTCTGCAAAACTGTATTTCCTTATGAAGTGGTATTCTTACATATCCTTTCGAGAGAAAACTGTCCTGTGCCTTCTCTTTTGAGGCTACACACGTAGACATACACGCAACATGAAAGCTTTTCGACTTACAACGTGTTGTTTAGGAAAAACAAGATAATTTCGCACGATGCGGGATTTCCTTAAAACGTGATTTTCTGAAAAATTTTGACCAAAGAAAATTCTCCTTTTGGTTCTCTTTAGATGCTACATGTTAAGACGTACACGCCACAACAATTCTTTTCGAGATACAACGTGTAGTTTTGGAGATACAAGCTAATTTTGTACTATGCGTTATTTCTTCTCGTAAAGAGTTTCCAATGCGTACGTATATGTCTTTACTCTGCAAAACTGTATTTCCTTATGAAGTGGTATTCTTACATATCCTTTCGAGAGAAAACTGTCCTGTGCCTTCTCTTTTGAGGCTACACACTTAGACATACACGCAACATGAAAGCTTTTCGACTTACAACGTGTTGTTTAGGAAAAACAAGATAATTTCGCACGATGCGGGATTTCCTTAAAACGTGATTTTCTGAAAAATTTTGACGAAAGAAAATTCTCCTTTTGGTTCTCTTTAGATGCTACATGTTAAGACGTACACGCCACAACAATTCTTTTCGAGATACAACGTGTAGTTTTGGAGATACAAGCTAATTTTGTACTATGCGTTATTTCTTCTCGTAAAGAGTTTCCAATGCGTACGTATATGTCTTTACTCTGCAAAACTGTATTTCCTTATGAAGTGGTATTCTTACATATCCTTTCGAGAGAAAACTGTCCTGTGCCTTCTCTTTTGAGGCTACACACTTAGACATACACGCAACATGAAAGCTTTTCGACTTACAACCTGTTGTTTAGGAAAAACAAGATAATTTCGCACGATGCGGGATTTCCTTAAAACGTGATTTTCTGAAAAATTTTGACGAAAGAAAATTCTCCTTTTGGTTCTCTTTAGATGCTACATGTTAAGACGTACACGCCACAACAATTCTTTTCGAGATACAACGTGTAGTTTTGGAGATACAAGCTAATTTTGTACGATGCGTTATTTCTTCTCGTAAAGAGTTTCCAATGCGTACGTATATGTCTTTACTCTGCAAATCTGTTTTTCCTTATGAAGTGGTATTCTTACATATCCTTTCGAGAGAAAACTGTCCTGTGCCTTCTCTTTTGAGGCTACACACGTAGACATACACGCAACATGAAAGCTTTTCGACTTACAACGTGTTGTTTAGGAAAAACAAGATAATTTCGCACGATGCGGGATTTCCTTAAAACGTGATTTTCTGAAAAATTTTGACGAAAGAAAATTCTCCTTTTGGTTCTCTTTAGATGCTACATGTTAAGACGTACACGCCACAACAATTCTTTTCGAGATACAACGTGTAGTTTTGGAGATACAAGCTAATTTTGTACTATGCGTTATTTCTTCTCGTAAAGAGTTTCCAATGCGTACGTATATGTCTTTACTCTGCAAAACTGTATTTCCTTATGAAGTGGTATTCTTATATATCCTTTCGAGAGAAAACTGTCCTGTGCCTTCTCTTTTGAGGCTACACACGTAGACATACACGCAACATGAAAGCTTTTCGACTTACAACGTGTTGTTTAGGAAAAACAAGATAATATCGCACGATGCGGGATTTCCTTAAAACGTGATTTTCTGAAAAATTTTGACGAAAGAAAATTCTCCTTTTGGTTCTCTTTAGATGCTACATGTTAAGACGTACACGCCACAACAATTCTTTTCGAGATACAACGTGTAGTTTTGGAGATACAAGCTAATTTTGTACGATGCGTTATTTCTTCTCGTAAAGAGTTTCCAATGCGTACGTATATGTCTTTACTCTGCAAAACTGTATTTCCTTATGAAGTGGTATTCTTACATATCCTTTCGAGAGAAAACTGTCCTGTGCCTTCTCTTTTGAGGCTACACACTTAGACATACACGCAACATGAAAGCTTTTCGACTTACAACGTGTTGTTTAGGAAAAACAAGATAATTTCGCACGATGCGGGATTTCCTTAAAACGTGATTTTCTGAAAAATTTTGACGAAAGAAAATTCTCCTTTTGGTTCTCTTTAGATGCTACATGTTAAGACGTACACGCCACAACAATTCTTTTCGAGATACAACGTGTAGTTTTGGAGATACAAGCTAATTTTGTACTATGCGTTATTTCTTCTCGTAAAGAGTTTCCAATGCGTATGTATATGTCTTTACTCTGCAAAACTGTATTTCCTTATGAAGTGGTATTCTTACATATCCTTTCGAGAGAAAACTGTCCTGTGCCTTCTCTTTTGAGGCTACACACTTAGACATACACGCAACATGAAAGCTTTTCGACTTACAACCTGTTGTTTAGGAAAAACAAGATAATTTCGCACGATGCGGGATTTCCTTAAAACGTGATTTTCTGAAAAATTTTGACGAAAGAAAATTCTCCTTTTGGTTCTCTTTAGATGCTACATGTTAAGACGTACACGCCACAACAATTCTTTTCGAGATACAACGTGTAGTTTTGGAGATACAAGCTAATTTTGTACGATGCGTTATTTCTTCTCGTAAAGAGTTTCCAATGCGTACGTATATGTCTTTACTCTGCAAATCTGTTTTTCCTTATGAAGTGGTATTCTTACATATCCTTTCGAGAGAAAACTGTCCTGTGCCTTCTCTTTTGAGGCTACACACGTAGACATACACGCAACATGAAAGCTTTTCGACTTACAACGTGTTGTTTAGGAAAAACAAGATAATTTCGCACGATGCGGGATTTCCTTAAAACGTGATTTTCTGAAAAATTTTGACGAAAGAAAATTCTCCTTTTGGTTCTCTTTAGATGCTACATGTTAAGACGTACACGCCACAACAATTCTTTTCGAGATACAACGTGTAGTTTTGGAGATACAAGCTAATTTTGTACTATGCGTTATTTCTTCTCGTAAAGAGTTTCCAATGCGTACGTATATGTCTTTACTCTGCAAAACTGTATTTCCTTATGAAGTGGTATTCTTATATATCCTTTCGAGAGAAAACTGTCCTGTGCCTTCTCTTTTGAGGCTACACACGTAGACATACACGCAACATGAAAGCTTTTCGACTTACAACGTGTTGTTTAGGAAAAACAAGATAATATCGCACGATGCGGGATTTCCTTAAAACGTGATTTTCTGAAAAATTTTGACGAAAGAAAATTCTCCTTTTGGTTCTCTTTAGATGCTACATGTTAAGACGTACACGCCACAACAATTCTTTTCGAGATACAACGTGTAGTTTTGGAGATACAAGCTAATTTTGTACGATGCGTTATTTCTTCTCGTAAAGAGTTTCCAATGCGTACGTATATGTCTTTACTCTGCAAAACTGTATTTCCTTATGAAGTGGTATTCTTACATATCCTTTCGAGAGAAAACTGTCCTGTGCCTTCTCTTTTGAGGCTACACACTTAGACATACACGCAACATGAAAGCTTTTCGACTTACAACGTGTTGTTTAGGAAAAACAAGATAATTTCGCACGATGCGGGATTTCCTTAAAACGTGATTTTCTGAAAAATTTTGACGAAAGAAAATTCTCCTTTTGGTTCTCTTTAGATGCTACATGTTAAGACGTACACGCCACAACAATTCTTTTCGAGATACAACGTGTAGTTTTGGAGATACAAGCTAATTTTGTACCATGCGTTATTTCTTCTCGTAAAGAGTTTCCAATGCGTACGTATATGTCTTTACTCTGCAAAACTGTATTTCCTTATGAAGTGGTATTCTTACATATCCTTTCGAGAGAAAACTGTCCTGTGCCTTCTCTTTTGAGGCTACACACGTAGACATACACGCAACATGAAAGCTTTTCGACTTACAACGTGTTGTTTAGGAAAAACAAGATAATTTCGCACGATGCGGGATTTCCTTAAAACGTGATTTTCTGAAAAATTTTGACGAAAGAAAATTCTCCTTTTGGTTCTCTTTAGATGCTACATGTTAAGACGTACACGCCACAACAATTCTTTTCGAGATACAACGTGTAGTTTTGGAGATACAAGCTAATTTTGTACGATGCGTTATTTCTTCTCGTAAAGAGTTTCCAATGCGTACGTATATGTCTTTACTCTGCAAAACTGTATTTCCTTATGAAGTGGTATTCTTACATATCCTTTCGAGAGAAAACTGTCCTGTGCCTTCTCTTTTGAGGCTACACACTTAGACATACACGAAACATGAAAGCTTTTCGACTTACAACGTGTTGTTTAGGAAAAACAAGATAATTTCGCACGATGCGGGATTTCCTTAAAACGTGATTTTCTGAAAAATTTTGACGAAAGAAAATTCTCCTTTTGGTTCTCTTTAGATGCTACATGTTAAGACGTACACGCCACAACAATTCTTTTCGAGATACAACGTGTAGTTTTGGAGATACAAGCTAATTTTGTACGATGCGTTATTTCTTCTCGTAAAGAGTTTCCAATGCGTACGTATATGTCTTTACTCTGCAAAACTGTATTTCCTTATGAAGTGGTATTCTTACATATCCTTTCGAGAGAAAACTGTCCTGTGCCTTCTCTTTTGAGGCTACACACGTAGACATACACGCAACATGAAAGCTTTTCGACTTACAACGTGTTGTTTAGGAAAAACAAGATAATTTCGCACGATGCGGGATTTCCTTAAAACGTGATTTTCTGAAAAATTTTGACCAAAGAAAATTCTCCTTTTGGTTCTCTTTAGATGCTACATGTTAAGACGTACACGCCACAACAATTCTTTTCGAGATACAACGTGTAGTTTTGGAGATACAAGCTAATTTTGTACTATGCGTTATTTCTTCTCGTAAAGAGTTTCCAATGCGTACGTATATGTCTTTACTCTGCAAAACTGTATTTCCTTATGAAGTGGTATTCTTACATATCCTTTCGAGAGAAAACTGTCCTGTGCCTTCTCTTTTGAGGCTACACACTTAGACATACACGCAACATGAAAGCTTTTCGACTTACAACGTGTTGTTTAGGAAAAACAAGATAATTTCGCACGATGCGGGATTTCCTTAAAACGTGATTTTCTGAAAAATTTTGACGAAAGAAAATTCTCCTTTTGGTTCTCTTTAGATGCTACATGTTAAGACGTACACGCCACAACAATTCTTTTCGAGATACAACGTGTAGTTTTGGAGATACAAGCTAATTTTGTACTATGCGTTATTTCTTCTCGTAAAGAGTTTCCAATGCGTACGTATATGTCTTTACTCTGCAAAACTGTATTTCCTTATGAAGTGGTATTCTTACATATCCTTTCGAGAGAAAACTGTCCTGTGCCTTCTCTTTTGAGGCTACACACTTAGACATACACGCAACATGAAAGCTTTTCGACTTACAACCTGTTGTTTAGGAAAAACAAGATAATTTCGCACGATGCGGGATTTCCTTAAAACGTGATTTTCTGAAAAATTTTGACGAAAGAAAATTCTCCTTTTGGTTCTCTTTAGATGCTACATGTTAAGACGTACACGCCACAACAATTCTTTTCGAGATACAACGTGTAGTTTTGGAGATACAAGCTAATTTTGTACGATGCGTTATT
Source organism: Apodemus sylvaticus (assembly GCF_947179515.1). Lineage (NCBI taxonomy): Eukaryota > Metazoa > Chordata > Mammalia > Rodentia > Muridae > Apodemus > Apodemus sylvaticus. The sequence continues at coordinate 1,684,383 of NW_026263312.1, forward strand.
TCTTCTCGTAAAGAGTTTCCAATGCGTACGTATATGTCTTTACTCTGCAAATCTGTTTTTCCTTATGAAGTGGTATTCTTACATATCCTTTCGAGAGAAAACTGTCCTGTGCCTTCTCTTTTGAGGCTACACACGTAGACATACACGCAACATGAAAGCTTTTCGACTTACAACGTGTTGTTTAGGAAAAACAAGATAATTTCGCACGATGCGGGATTTCCTTAAAACGTGATTTTCTGAAAAATTTTGACGAAAGAAAATTCTCCTTTTGGTTCTCTTTAGATGCTACATGTTAAGACGTACACGCCACAACAATTCTTTTCGAGATACAACGTGTAGTTTTGGAGATACAAGCTAATTTTGTACTATGCGTTATTTCTTCTCGTAAAGAGTTTCCAATGCGTACGTATATGTCTTTACTCTGCAAAACTGTATTTCCTTATGAAGTGGTATTCTTATATATCCTTTCGAGAGAAAACTGTCCTGTGCCTTCTCTTTTGAGGCTACACACGTAGACATACACGCAACATGAAAGCTTTTCGACTTACAACGTGTTGTTTAGGAAAAACAAGATAATATCGCACGATGCGGGATTTCCTTAAAACGTGATTTTCTGAAAAATTTTGACGAAAGAAAATTCTCCTTTTGGTTCTCTTTAGATGCTACATGTTAAGACGTACACGCCACAACAATTCTTTTCGAGATACAACGTGTAGTTTTGGAGATACAAGCTAATTTTGTACGATGCGTTATTTCTTCTCGTAAAGAGTTTCCAATGCGTACGTATATGTCTTTACTCTGCAAAACTGTATTTCCTTATGAAGTGGTATTCTTACATATCCTTTCGAGAGAAAACTGTCCTGTGCCTTCTCTTTTGAGGCTACACACTTAGACATACACGCAACATGAAAGCTTTTCGACTTACAACGTGTTGTTTAGGAAAAACAAGATAATTTCGCACGATGCGGGATTTCCTTAAAACGTGATTTTCTGAAAAATTTTGACGAAAGAAAATTCTCCTTTTGGTTCTCTTTAGATGCTACATGTTAAGACGTACACGCCACAACAATTCTTTTCGAGATACAACGTGTAGTTTTGGAGATACAAGCTAATTTTGTACTATGCGTTATTTCTTCTCGTAAAGAGTTTCCAATGCGTATGTATATGTCTTTACTCTGCAAAACTGTATTTCCTTATGAAGTGGTATTCTTACATATCCTTTCGAGAGAAAACTGTCCTGTGCCTTCTCTTTTGAGGCTACACACTTAGACATACACGCAACATGAAAGCTTTTCGACTTACAACCTGTTGTTTAGGAAAAACAAGATAATTTCGCACGATGCGGGATTTCCTTAAAACGTGATTTTCTGAAAAATTTTGACGAAAGAAAATTCTCCTTTTGGTTCTCTTTAGATGCTACATGTTAAGACGTACACGCCACAACAATTCTTTTCGAGATACAACGTGTAGTTTTGGAGATACAAGCTAATTTTGTACGATGCGTTATTTCTTCTCGTAAAGAGTTTCCAATGCGTACGTATATGTCTTTACTCTGCAAATCTGTTTTTCCTTATGAAGTGGTATTCTTACATATCCTTTCGAGAGAAAACTGTCCTGTGCCTTCTCTTTTGAGGCTACACACGTAGACATACACGCAACATGAAAGCTTTTCGACTTACAACGTGTTGTTTAGGAAAAACAAGATAATTTCGCACGATGCGGGATTTCCTTAAAACGTGATTTTCTGAAAAATTTTGACGAAAGAAAATTCTCCTTTTGGTTCTCTTTAGATGCTACATGTTAAGACGTACACGCCACAACAATTCTTTTCGAGATACAACGTGTAGTTTTGGAGATACAAGCTAATTTTGTACTATGCGTTATTTCTTCTCGTAAAGAGTTTCCAATGCGTACGTATATGTCTTTACTCTGCAAAACGGTATTTCCTTATGAAGTGGTATTCTTATATATCCTTTCGAGAGAAAACTGTCCTGTGCCTTCTCTTTTGAGGCTACACACGTAGACATACACGCAACATGAAAGCTTTTCGACTTACAACGTGTTGTTTAGGAAAAACAAGATAATATCGCACGATGCGGGATTTCCTTAAAACGTGATTTTCTGAAAAATTTTGACGAAAGAAAATTCTCCTTTTGGTTCTCTTTAGATGCTACATGTTAAGACGTACACGCCACAACAATTCTTTTCGAGATACAACGTGTAGTTTTGGAGATACAAGCTAATTTTGTACGATGCGTTATTTCTTCTCGTAAAGAGTTTCCAATGCGTACGTATATGTCTTTACTCTGCAAAACTGTATTTCCTTATGAAGTGGTATTCTTACATATCCTTTCGAGAGAAAAATGTCCTGTGCCTTCTCTTTTGAGGCTACACACTTAGACATACACGCAACATGAAAGCTTTTCGACTTACAACGTGTTGTTTAGGAAAAACAAGATAATTTCGCACGATGCGGGATTTCCTTAAAACGTGATTTTCTGAAAAATTTTGACGAAAGAAAATTCTCCTTTTGGTTCTCTTTAGATGCTACATGTTAAGACGTACACGCCACAACAATTCTTTTCGAGATACAACGTGTAGTTTTGGAGATACAAGCTAATTTTGTACGATGCGTTATTTCTTCTCGTAAAGAGTTTCCAATGCGTACGTATATGTCTTTACTCTGCAAAACTGTATTTCCTTATGAAGTGGTATTCTTACATATCCTTTCGAGAGAAAACTGTCCTGTGCCTTCTCTTTTGAGGCTACACACGTAGACATACACGCAACATGAAAGCTTTTCGACTTACAACGTGTTGTTTAGGAAAAACAAGATAATTTCGCACGATGCGGGATTTCCTTAAAACGTGATTTTCTGAAAAATTTTGACGAAAGAAAATTCTCCTTTTGGTTCTCTTTAGATGCTACATGTTAAGACGTACACGCCACAACAATTCTTTTCGAGATACAACGTGTAGTTTTGGAGATACAAGCTAATTTTGTACGATGCGTTATTTCTTCTCGTAAAGAGTTTCCAATGCGTACGTATATGTCTTTACTCTGCAAAACTGTATTTCCTTATGAAGTGGTATTCTTACATATCCTTTCGAGAGAAAACTGTCCTGTGCCTTCTCTTTTGAGGCTACACACTTAGACATACACGAAACATGAAAGCTTTTCGACTTACAACGTGTTGTTTAGGAAAAACAAGATAATTTCGCACGATGCGGGATTTCCTTAAAACGTGATTTTCTGAAAAATTTTGACGAAAGAAAATTCTCCTTTTGGTTCTCTTTAGATGCTACATGTTAAGACGTACACGCCACAACAATTCTTTTCGAGATACAACGTGTAGTTTTGGAGATACAAGCTAATTTTGTACGATGCGTTATTTCTTCTCGTAAAGAGTTTCCAATGCGTACGTATATGTCTTTACTCTGCAAAACTGTATTTCCTTATGAAGTGGTATTCTTACATATCCTTTCGAGAGAAAACTGTCCTGTGCCTTCTCTTTTGAGGCTACACACGTAGACATACACGCAACATGAAAGCTTTTCGACTTACAACGTGTTGTTTAGGAAAAACAAGATAATTTCGCACGATGCGGGATTTCCTTAAAACGTGATTTTCTGAAAAATTTTGACCAAAGAAAATTCTCCTTTTGGTTCTCTTTAGATGCTACATGTTAAGACGTACACGCCACAACAATTCTTTTCGAGATACAACGTGTAGTTTTGGAGATACAAGCTAATTTTGTACTATGCGTTATTTCTTCTCGTAAAGAGTTTCCAATGCGTACGTATATGTCTTTACTCTGCAAAACTGTATTTCCTTATGAAGTGGTATTCTTACATATCCTTTCGAGAGAAAACTGTCCTGTGCCTTCTCTTTTGAGGCTACACACTTAGACATACACGCAACATGAAAGCTTTTCGACTTACAACGTGTTGTTTAGGAAAAACAAGATAATTTCGCACGATGCGGGATTTCCTTAAAACGTGATTTTCTGAAAAATTTTGACGAAAGAAAATTCTCCTTTTGGTTCTCTTTAGATGCTACATGTTAAGACGTACACGCCACAACAATTCTTTTCGAGATACAACGTGTAGTTTTGGAGATACAAGCTAATTTTGTACTATGCGTTATTTCTTCTCGTAAAGAGTTTCCAATGCGTACGTATATGTCTTTACTCTGCAAAACTGTATTTCCTTATGAAGTGGTATTCTTACATATCCTTTCGAGAGAAAACTGTCCTGTGCCTTCTCTTTTGAGGCTACACACTTAGACATACACGCAACATGAAAGCTTTTCGACTTACAACCTGTTGTTTAGGAAAAACAAGATAATTTCGCACGATGCGGGATTTCCTTAAAACGTGATTTTCTGAAAAATTTTGACGAAAGAAAATTCTCCTTTTGGTTCTCTTTAGATGCTACATGTTAAGACGTACACGCCACAACAATTCTTTTCGAGATACAACGTGTAGTTTTGGAGATACAAGCTAATTTTGTACGATGCGTTATTTCTTCTCGTAAAGAGTTTCCAATGCGTACGTATATGTCTTTACTCTGCAAATCTGTTTTTCCTTATGAAGTGGTATTCTTACATATCCTTTCGAGAGAAAACTGTCCTGTGCCTTCTCTTTTGAGGCTACACACGTAGACATACACGCAACATGAAAGCTTTTCGACTTACAACGTGTTGTTTAGGAAAAACAAGATAATTTCGCACGATGCGGGATTTCCTTAAAACGTGATTTTCTGAAAAATTTTGACGAAAGAAAATTCTCCTTTTGGTTCTCTTTAGATGCTACATGTTAAGACGTACACGCCACAACAATTCTTTTCGAGATACAACGTGTAGTTTTGGAGATACAAGCTAATTTTGTACTATGCGTTATTTCTTCTCGTAAAGAGTTTCCAATGCGTACGTATATGTCTTTACTCTGCAAAACTGTATTTCCTTATGAAGTGGTATTCTTATATATCCTTTCGAGAGAAAACTGTCCTGTGCCTTCTCTTTTGAGGCTACACACGTAGACATACACGCAACATGAAAGCTTTTCGACTTACAACGTGTTGTTTAGGAAAAACAAGATAATTTCGCACGATGCGGGATTTCCTTAAAACGTGATTTTCTGAAAAATTTTGACGAAAGAAAATTCTCCTTTTGGTTCTCTTTAGATGCTACATGTTAAGACGTACACGCCACAACAATTCTTTTCGAGATACAACGTGTAGTTTTGGAGATACAAGCTAATTTTGTACGATGCGTTATTTCTTCTCGTAAAGAGTTTCCAATGCGTACGTATATGTCTTTACTCTGCAAAACTGTATTTCCTTATGAAGTGGTATTCTTACATATCCTTTCGAGAGAAAACTGTCCTGTGCCTTCTCTTTTGAGGCTACACACTTAGACATACACGCAACATGAAAGCTTTTCGACTTACAACGTGTTGTTTAGGAAAAACAAGATAATTTCGCACGATGCGGGATTTCCTTAAAACGTGATTTTCTGAAAAATTTTGACGAAAGAAAATTCTCCTTTTGGTTCTCTTTAGATGCTACATGTTAAGACGTACACGCCACAACAATTCTTTTCGAGATACAACGTGTAGTTTTGGAGATACAAGCTAATTTTGTACCATGCGTTATTTCTTCTCGTAAAGAGTTTCCAATGCGTACGTATATGTCTTTACTCTGCAAAACTGTATTTCCTTATGAAGTGGTATTCTTACATATCCTTTCGAGAGAAAACTGTCCTGTGCCTTCTCTTTTGAGGCTACACACGTAGACATACACGCAACATGAAAGCTTTTCGACTTACAACGTGTTGTTTAGGAAAAACAAGATAATTTCGCACGATGCGGGATTTCCTTAAAACGTGATTTTCTGAAAAATTTTGACGAAAGAAAATTCTCCTTTTGGTTCTCTTTAGATGCTACATGTTAAGACGTACACGCCACAACAATTCTTTTCGAGATACAACGTGTAGTTTTGGAGATACAAGCTAATTTTGTACGATGCGTTATTTCTTCTCGTAAAGAGTTTCCAATGCGTACGTATATGTCTTTACTCTGCAAAACTGTATTTCCTTATGAAGTGGTATTCTTACATATCCTTTCGAGAGAAAACTGTCCTGTGCCTTCTCTTTTGAGGCTACACACTTAGACATACACGAAACATGAAAGCTTTTCGACTTACAACGTGTTGTTTAGGAAAAACAAGATAATTTCGCACGATGCGGGATTTCCTTAAAACGTGATTTTCTGAAAAATTTTGACGAAAGAAAATTCTCCTTTTGGTTCTCTTTAGATGCTACATGTTAAGACGTACACGCCACAACAATTCTTTTCGAGATACAACGTGTAGTTTTGGAGATACAAGCTAATTTTGTACGATGCGTTATTTCTTCTCGTAAAGAGTTTCCAATGCGTACGTATATGTCTTTACTCTGCAAAACTGTATTTCCTTATGAAGTGGTATTCTTACATATCCTTTCGAGAGAAAACTGTCCTGTGCCTTCTCTTTTGAGGCTACACACGTAGACATACACGCAACATGAAAGCTTTTCGACTTACAACGTGTTGTTTAGGAAAAACAAGATAATTTCGCACGATGCGGGATTTCCTTAAAACGTGATTTTCTGAAAAATTTTGACCAAAGAAAATTCTCCTTTTGGTTCTCTTTAGATGCTACATGTTAAGACGTACACGCCACAACAATTCTTTTCGAGATACAACGTGTAGTTTTGGAGATACAAGCTAATTTTGTACTATGCGTTATTTCTTCTCGTAAAGAGTTTCCAATGCGTACGTATATGTCTTTACTCTGCAAAACTGTATTTCCTTATGAAGTGGTATTCTTACATATCCTTTCGAGAGAAAACTGTCCTGTGCCTTCTCTTTTGAGGCTACACACTTAGACATACACGCAACATGAAAGCTTTTCGACTTACAACGTGTTGTTTAGGAAAAACAAGATAATTTCGCACGATGCGGGATTTCCTTAAAACGTGATTTTCTGAAAAATTTTGACGAAAGAAAATTCTCCTTTTGGTTCTCTTTAGATGCTACATGTTAAGACGTACACGCCACAACAATTCTTTTCGAGATACAACGTGTAGTTTTGGAGATACAAGCTAATTTTGTACTATGCGTTATTTCTTCTCGTAAAGAGTTTCCAATGCGTACGTATATGTCTTTACTCTGCAAAACTGTATTTCCTTATGAAGTGGTATTCTTACATATCCTTTCGAGAGAAAACTGTCCTGTGCCTTCTCTTTTGAGGCTACACACTTAGACATACACGCAACATGAAAGCTTTTCGACTTACAACCTGTTGTTTAGGAAAAACAAGATAATTTCGCACGATGCGGGATTTCCTTAAAACGTGATTTTCTGAAAAATTTTGACGAAAGAAAATTCTCCTTTTGGTTCTCTTTAGATGCTACATGTTAAGACGTACACGCCACAACAATTCTTTTCGAGATACAACGTGTAGTTTTGGAGATACAAGCTAATTTTGTACGATGCGTTATTTCTTCTCGTAAAGAGTTTCCAATGCGTACGTATATGTCTTTACTCTGCAAATCTGTTTTTCCTTATGAAGTGGTATTCTTACATATCCTTTCGAGAGAAAACTGTCCTGTGCCTTCTCTTTTGAGGCTACACACATAGACATACACGCAACATGAAAGCTTTTCGACTTACAACGTGTTGTTTAGGAAAAACAAGATAATTTCGCACGATGCGGGATTTCCTTAAAACGTGATTTTCTGAAAAATTTTGACGAAAGAAAATTCTCCTTTTGGTTCTCTTTAGATGCTACATGTTAAGACGTACACGCCACAACAATTCTTTTCGAGATACAACGTGTAGTTTTGGAGATACAAGCTAATTTTGTACTATGCGTTATTTCTTCTCGTAAAGAGTTTCCAATGCGTACGTATATGTCTTTACTCTGCAAAACTGTATTTCCTTATGAAGTGGTATTCTTATATATCCTTTCGAGAGAAAACTGTCCTGTGCCTTCTCTTTTGAGGCTACACACGTAGACATACACGCAACATGAAAGCTTTTCGACTTACAACGTGTTGTTTAGGAAAAACAAGATAATATCGCACGATGCGGGATTTCCTTAAAACGTGATTTTCTGAAAAATTTTGACTAAAGAAAATTCTCCTTTTGGTTCTCTTTAGATGCTACATGTTAAGACGTACACGCCACAACAATTCTTTTCGAGATACAACGTGTAGTTTTGGAGATACAAGCTAATTTTGTACGATGCGTTATTTCTTCTCGTAAAGAGTTTCCAATGCGTACGTATATGTCTTTACTCTGCAAAACTGTATTTCCTTATGAAGTGGTATTCTTACATATCCTTTCGAGAGAAAACTGTCCTGTGCCTTCTCTTTTGAGGCTACACACTTAGACATACACGCAACATGAAAGCTTTTCGACTTACATCGTGTTGTTTAGGAAAAACAAGATAATTTCGCACGATGCGGGATTTCCTTAAAACGTGATTTTCTGAAAAATTTTGACGAAAGAAAATTCTCCTTTTGGTTCTCTTTAGATGCTACATGTTAAGACGTACACGCCACAACAATTCTTTTCGAGATACAACGTGTAGTTTTGGAGATACAAGCTAATTTTGTACTATGCGTTATTTCTTCTCGTAAAGAGTTTCCAATGCGTATGTATATGTCTTTACTCTGCAAAACTGTATTTCCTTATGAAGTGGTATTCTTACATATCCTTTCGAGAGAAAACTGTCCTGTGCCTTCTCTTTTGAGGCTACACACTTAGACATACACGCAACATGAAAGCTTTTCGACTTACAACCTGTTGTTTAGGAAAAACAAGATAATTTCGCACGATGCGGGATTTCCTTAAAACGTGATTTTCTGAAAAATTTTGACGAAAGAAAATTCTCCTTTTGGTTCTCTTTAGATGCTACATGTTAAGACGTACACGCCACAACAATTCTTTTCGAGATACAACGTGTAGTTTTGGAGATACAAGCTAATTTTGTACGATGCGTTATTTCTTCTCGTAAAGAGTTTCCAATGCGTACGTATATGTCTTTACTCTGCAAATCTGTTTTTCCTTATGAAGTGGTATTCTTACATATCCTTTCGAGAGAAAACTGTCCTGTGCCTTCTCTTTTGAGGCTACACACGTAGACATACACGCAACATGAAAGCTTTTCGACTTACAACGTGTTGTTTAGGAAAAACAAGATAATTTCGCACGATGCGGGATTTCCTTAAAACGTGATTTTCTGAAAAATTTTGACGAAAGAAAATTCTCCTTTTGGTTCTCTTTAGATGCTACATGTTAAGACGTACACGCCACAACAATTCTTTTCGAGATACAACGTGTAGTTTTGGAGATACAAGCTAATTTTGTACTATGCGTTATTTCTTCTCGTAAAGAGTTTCCAATGCGTACGTATATGTCTTTACTCTGCAAAACTGTATTTCCTTATGAAGTGGTATTCTTATATATCCTTTCGAGAGAAAACTGTCCTGTGCCTTCTCTTTTGAGGCTACACACGTAGACATACACGCAACATGAAACCTTTTCGACTTACAACGTGTTGTTTAGGAAAAACAAGATAATATCGCACGATGCGGGATTTCCTTAAAACGTGATTTTCTGAAAAATTTTGACGAAAGAAAATTCTTCTTTTGGTTCTCTTTAGATGCTACATGTTAAGACGTACACGCCACAACAATTCTTTTCGAGATACAACGTGTAGTTTTGGAGATACAAGCTAATTTTGTACGATGCGTTATTTCTTCTCGTAAAGAGTTTCCAATGCGTACGTATATGTCTTTACTCTGCAAAACTGTATTTCCTTATGAAGTGGTATTCTTACATATCCTTTCGAGAGAAAAATGTCCTGTGCCTTCTCTTTTGAGGCTACACACTTAGACATACACGCAACATGAAAGCTTTTCGACTTACAACGTGTTGTTTAGGAAAAACAAGATAATTTCGCACGATGCGGGATTTCCTTAAAACGTGATTTTCTGAAAAATTTTGACGAAAGAAAATTCTCCTTTTGGTTCTCTTTAGATGCTACATGTTAAGACGTACACGCCACAACAATTCTTTTCGAGATACAACGTGTAGTTTTGGAGATACAAGCTAATTTTGTACGATGCGTTATTTCTTCTCGTAAAGAGTTTCCAATGCATACGTATATGTCTTTACTCTGCAAAACTGTATTTCCTTATGAAGTGGTATTCTTACATATCCTTTCGAGAGAAAACTGTCCTGTGCCTTCTCTTTTGAGGCTACACACTTAGACATACACGCAACATGAAAGCTTTTCGACTTACAACGTGTTGTTTAGGAAAAACAAGATAATTTCGCACGATGCGGGATTTCCTTAAAACGTGATTTTCTGAAAAATTTTGACGAAAGAAAATTCTCCTTTTGGTTCTCTTTAGATGCTACATGTTAAGACGTACACGCCACAACAATTCTTTTCGAGATACAACGTGTAGTTTTGGAGATACAAGCTAATTTTGTACGATGCGTTATTTCTTCTCATAAAGAGTTTCCAATGCGTACGTATATGTCTTTACTCTGCAAAACTGTATTTCCTTATGAAGTGGTATTCTTACATATCCTTTCGAGAGAAAACTGTCCTGTGCCTTCTCTTTTGAGGCTACACACGTAGACATACATGCAACATGAAAGCTTTTCGACTTAAAACGTGTTGTTTAGGAAAAACAAGATAATTTCGCACGATGCGGGATTTCCTTAAAACGTGATTTTCTGAAAAATTTTGACGAAAGAAAATTCTCCTTTTGGTTCTCTTTAGATGCTACATGTTAAGACGTACACGCCACAACAATTCTTTTCGAGATACAACGTGTAGTTTTGGAGATACAAGCTAATTTTGTATGATGCGTTATTTCTTATCGTAAAGAGTTTCCAATGCGTACGTATATGTCTTTACTCTGCAAAACTGTATTTCCTTATGAAGTGGTATTCTTACATATCCTTTCGAGAGAAAACTGTCCTGTGCCTTCTCTTTTGAGGCTACACACTTAGACATACACGCAACATGAAAGCTTTTCGACTTACAACGTGTTGTTTAGGAAAAACAAGATAATTTCGCACGATGCGGGATTTCCTTAAAACGTGATTTTCTGAAAAATTTTGACGAAAGAAAATTCTCCTTTTGGTTCTCTTTAGATGCTACATGTTAAGACGTACACGCCACAACAATTCTTTTCGAGATACAACGTGTAGTTTTGGAGATACAAGCTAATTTTGTATGATGCGTTATTTCTTCTCGTAAAGAGTTTCCAATGCGTACGTATATGTCTTTACTCTGCAAAACTGTATTTCCTTATGAAGTGGTATTCTTACATATCCTTTCGAGAGAAAACTGTCCTGTGCCTTCTCTTTTGAGGCTACACACGTAGACATACACGCAACATGAAAGCTTTTCGACTTACAACGTGTTGTTTAGGAAAAACAAGATAATTTCGCACGATGCGGGATTTCCTTAAAACGTGATTTTCTGAAAAATTTTGACGAAAGAAAATTCTCCTTTTGGTTCTCTTTAGATGCTACATGTTAAGACGTACACGCCACAACAATTCTTTTCGAGATACAACGTGTAGTTTTGGAGATACAAGCTAATTTTGTACGATGCGTTATTTCTTCTCGTAAAGAGTTTCCAATGCGTACGTATATGTCTTTACTCTGCAAAACTGTATTTCCTTATGAAGTGGTATTCTTACATATCCTTTCAAGAGAAAACTGTCCTGTGCCTTCTCTTTTGAGGCTACACACTTAGACATACACGCAACATGAAAGCTTTTCGACTTACAACGTGTTGTTTAGGAAAAACAAGATAATTTCGCACGATGCGGGATTTCCTTAAAACGTGATTTTCTGAAAAATTTTGACGAAAGAAAATTCTCCTTTTGGTTCTCTTTAGATGCTACATGTTAAGACGTACACGCCACAACAATTCTTTTCGAGATACAACGTGTAGTTTTGGAGATACAAGCTAATTTTGTACGATGCGTTATTTCTTCTCGTAAAGAGTTTCCAATGCGTACGTATATGTCTTTACTCTGCAAAACTGTATTTCCTTATGAAGTGGTATTCTTACATATCCTTTCGAGAGAAAACTGTCCTGTGCCTTCTCTTTTGAGGCTACACATAGACATACACGCAACATGAAAGCTTTTCGACTTACAACGTGTTGTTTAGGAAAAACAAGATAATTTCGCACGATGCGGGATTTCCTTAAAACGTGATTTTCTGAAAAATTTTGACGAAAGAAAATTCTCCTTTTGGTTCTCTTTAGATGCTACATGTTAAGACGTACACGCCACAACAATTCTTTTCGAGATACAACGTGTAGTTTTGGAGATACAAGCTAATTTTGTATGATGCGTTATTTCTTCTCGTAAAGAGTTTCCAATGCGTACGTATATGTCTTTACTCTGCAAAACTGTATTTCCTTATGAAGTGGTATTCTTACATATCCTTTCGAGAGAAAACTGTCCTGTGCCTTCTCTTTTGAGGCTACACACTTAGACATACACGCAACATGAAAGCTTTTCGACTTACAACGTGTTGTTTAGGAAAAACAAGATAATTTCGCACGATGCGGGATTTCCTTAAAACGTGATTTTCTGAAAAATTTTGACGAAAGAAAATTCTCCTTTTGGTTCTCTTTAGATGCTACATGTTAAGACGTACACGCCACAACAATTCTTTTCGAGATACAACGTGTAGTTTTGGAGATACAAGCTAATTTTGTACGATGCATTATTTCTTCTCGTAAAGAGTTTCCAATGCGTACGTATATGTCTTTACTCTGCAAAACTGTATTTCCTTATGAAGTGGTATTCTTACATATCCTTTCGAGAGAAAACTGTCCTGTGCCTTCTCTTTTGAGGCTACACACTTAGACATACACGCAACATGAAAGCTTTTCGACTTACAACGTGTTGTTTAGGAAAAACAAGATAATTTCGCACGATGCGGGATTTCCTTAAAACGTGATTTTCTGAAAAATTTTGACGAAAGAAAATTCTCCTTTTGGTTCTCTTTAGATGCTACATGTTAAAACGTACACGCCACAACAATTCTTTTCGAGATACAACGTGTAGTTTTGGAGATACAAGATAATTTTGTACTATGTGTTATTTCTTCTCGTAAAGAGTTTCCAATGCGTACGTATATGTCTTTACTCTGCAAAACTGTATTTCCTTATGAAGTGGTATTCTTACATATCCTTTCGAGAGAAAACTGTCCTGTGCCTTCTCTTTTGAGGCTACACACGTAGACATACACGCAACATGAAAGCTTTTCGACTTACAACGTGTTGTTTAGGAAAAACAAGATAATTTCGCACGATGCGGGATTTCCTTAAAACGTGATTTTCTGAAAAATTTTGACGAAAGAAAATTCTCCTTTTGGTTCTCTTTAGATGCTACATGTTAAGACGTACACGCCACAACAATTCTTTTCGAGATACAACGTGTAGTTTTGGAGATACAAGCTAATTTTGTACTATGCGTTATTTCTTCTCGTAAAGAGTTTCCAATGCGTACGTATATGTCTTTACTCTGCAAAACTGTATTTCCTTATGAAGTGGTATTCTTACATATCCTTTCGAGAGAAAACTGTCCTGTGCCTTCTCTTTTGAGGCTACACACTTAGACATACACGCAACATGAAAGCTTTTCGACTTACAACGTGTTGTTTAGGAAAAACAAGATAATTTCGCACGATGCGGGATTTCCTTAAAACGTGATTTTCTGAAAAATTTTGACGAAAGAAAATTCTCCTTTTGGTTCTCTTTAGATGCTACATGTTAAGACGTACACGCCACAACAATTCTTTTCGAGATACAACGTGTAGTTTTGGAGATACAAGCTAATTTTGTACGATGCGTTATTTCTTCTCGTAAAGAGTTTCCAATGCGTACGTATATGTCTTTACTCTGCAAAACTGTATTTCCTTATGAAGTGGTATTCTTACATATCCTTTCAAGAGAAAACTGTCCTGTGCCTTCTCTTTTGAGGCTACACACTTAGACATACACGCAACATGAAAGCTTTTCGACTTACAACGTGTTGTTTAGGAAAAACAAGATAATTTCGCACGATGCGGGATTTCCTTAAAACGTGATTTTCTGAAAAATTTTGACGAAAGAAAATTCTCCTTTTGGTTCTCTTTAGATGCTACATGTTAAGACGTACACGCCACAACAATTCTTTTCGAGATACAACGTGTAGTTTTGGAGATACAAGCTAATTTTGTACGATGCGTTATTTCTTCTCGTAAAGAGTTTCCAATGCGTACGTATATGTCTTTACTCTGCAAAACTGTATTTCCTTATGAAGTGGTATTCTTACATATCCTTTCGAGAGAAAACTGTCCTGTGCCTTCTCTTTTGAGGCTACACATAGACATACACGCAACATGAAAGCTTTTCGACTTACAACGTGTTGTTTAGGAAAAACAAGATAATTTCGCACGATGCGGGATTTCCTTTAAACGTGATTTTCTGAAAAATTTTGACGAAAGAAAATTCTCCTTTTGGTTCTCTTTAGATGCTACATGTTAAGACGTACACGCCACAACAATTCTTTTCGAGATACAACGTGTAGTTTTGGAGATACAAGCTAATTTTGTATGATGCGTTATTTCTTCTCGTAAAGAGTTTCCAATGCGTACGTATATGTCTTTACTCTGCAAAACTGTATTTCCTTATGAAGTGGTATTCTTACATATCCTTTCGAGAGAAAACTGTCCTGTGCCTTCTCTTTTGAGGCTACACACTTAGACATACACGCAACATGAAAGCTTTTCGACTTACAACGTGTTGTTTAGGAAAAACAAGATAATTTCGCACGATGCGGGATTTCCTTAAAACGTGATTTTCTGAAAAATTTTGACGAAAGAAAATTCTCCTTTTGGTTCTCTTTAGATGCTACATGTTAAGACGTACACGCCACAACAATTCTTTTCGAGATACAACGTGTAGTTTTGGAGATACAAGCTAATTTTGTACGATGCATTATTTCTTCTCGTAAAGAGTTTCCAATGCGTACGTATATGTCTTTACTCTGCAAAACTGTATTTCCTTATGAAGTGGTATTCTTACATATCCTTTCGAGAGAAAACTGTCCTGTGCCTTCTCTTTTGAGGCTACACACTTAGACATACACGCAACATGAAAGCTTTTCGACTTACAACGTGTTGTTTAGGAAAAACAAGATAATTTCGCACGATGCGGGATTTCCTTAAAACGTGATTTTCTGAAAAATTTTGACGAAAGAAAATTCTCCTTTTGGTTCTCTTTAGATGCTACATGTTAAAACGTACACGCCACAACAATTCTTTTCGAGATACAACGTGTAGTTTTGGAGATACAAGATAATTTTGTACTATGTGTTATTTCTTCTCGTAAAGAGTTTCCAATGCGTACGTATATGTCTTTACTCTGCAAAACTGTATTTCCTTATGAAGTGGTATTCTTACATATCCTTTCGAGAGAAAACTGTCCTGTGCCTTCTCTTTTGAGGCTACACACGTAGACATACACGCAACATGAAAGCTTTTCGACTTACAACGTGTTGTTTAGGAAAAACAAGATAATTTCGCACGATGCGGGATTTCCTTAAAACGTGATTTTCTGAAAAATTTTGACGAAAGAAAATTCTCCTTTTGGTTCTCTTTAGATGCTACATGTTAAGACGTACACGCCACAACAATTCTTTTCGAGATACAACGTGTAGTTTTGGAGATACAAGCTAATTTTGTAGGATGCATTATTTCTTCTCGTAAAGAGTTTCCAATGCGTACGTATATGTCTTTACTCTGCAAAACTGTATTTCCTTATGAAGTGGTATTCTTACATATCCTTTCGAGAGAAAACTGTCCTGTGCCTTCTCTTTTGAGGCTACACACTTAGACATACACGCAACATGAAAGCTTTTCGACTTACAACGTGTTGTTTAGGAAAAACAAGATAATTTCGCACGATGCGGGATTTCCTTAAAACGTGATTTTCTGAAAAGTTTGACGAAAGAAAATTCTCCTTTTGGTTCTCTTTAGATGCTACATGTTAAGACGTACACGCCACAACAATTCTTTTCGAGATACAACGTGTAGTTTTGGAGATACAAGCTAATTTTGTACTATGTGTTATTTCTTCTCGTAAAGAGTTTCCAATGCGTACGTATATGTCTTTACTCTGCAAAACTGTATTTCCTTATGAAGTGGTATTCTTACATATCCTTTCGAGAGAAAACTGTCCTGTGCCTTCTCTTTTGAGGCTACACACTTAGACATACACGCAACATGAAAGCTTTTCGATTTACAACGTGTTGTTTAGGAAAAACAAGATAATTTCGCACGATGCGGGATTTCCTTAAAACGTGATTTTCTGAAAAATTTTGACGAAAGAAAATTCTCCTTTTGGTTCTCTTTAGATGCTACATGTTAAGACGTACACGCCACAACAATTCTTTTCGAGATACAACGTGTAGTTTTGGAGATACAAGCTAATTTTGTACGATGCGTTATTTCTTCTCGTAAAGAGTTTCCAATGCGTACGTATATGTCTTTACTCTGCAAAACTGTATTTCCTTATGAAGTGGTATTCTTACATATCCTTTCGAGAGAAAACTGTCCTGTGCCTTCTCTTTTGAGGCTACACACTTAGACATACACGCAACATGAAAGCTTTTCGACTTACAACGTGTTGTTTAGGAAAAACAAGATAATTTCGCACGATGCGGGATTTCCTTAAAACGTGATTTTCTGAAAAATTTTGACGAAAGAAAATTCTCCTTTTGGTTCTCTTTAGATGCTACATGTTAAGACGTACACGCCACAACAATTCTTTTCGAGATACAACGTGTAGTTTTGGAGATACAAGCTAATTTTGTACTATGCGTTATTTCTTCTCGTAAAGAGTTTCCAATGCGTACGTATATGTCTTTACTCTGCAAAACTGTATTTCCTCATTGTTGTTTTCTTATGCTTCACATATTTAACTGTTGGTTGTTATACACCTTAGTAATTAACTCTTTTTACAAGTGTTTGAGTGGTCAGAAGAGTATATTATATCTGTAGTTTTTAAGATAAAGTATCTTGATGCAACCATGATTTCTGTAAAATACTGCCTGCAGACTATATAAAATTTCCTCTTCTAATCTCTCAACAGGCACATTTTGTGCCCTCCCCGCCTCCAAATTGCCTCAGTTACAAATCAGAAGGCAGGCTTGGTGACCAGGAGGACTGGCAAGCACATTTTAAAGTCCCATGCTGTGGAGTTGATCCATCTCAACTTGAGGTATGTTGTTCTTTCTTATTTAAGTCACTTAAATATGCTCACATCCTCTGACTGTCCTATTGAGGTTTGTTCCCACATAATTATTCTTTGTTCCACCCTCTTACTGTCTTTCACACTCATGTGCACCCTAGGAAATGAATGTGTTTACTTGCTTCTCAACAGTTTTTAACCTCTGAAGATACTGCATGAAGTAGTATTTTGTGGCAATAATTCGAAAGATTTTGATTGTGAAAAAGTGTTTTCTTTTATTTCATCCCCTTTTTCCCCTTTTCATTTCTTACACATAGTTCTAGGGAAGATTTATTCTAATTGTCACTGTTTTTAAAATGGATGTGTTAGGGTAGTAATCTTTGAGAATTGAAATGTAACACATATGTAACACACACACAGACACACACACACACACACACACACACACACACACACGTGCAGACTAATGAGTTTCCCTAAGATGAGCATAACCAGGACATCAGCTGATGGACAGACAGTGCAGTTGTGTGTGAAAAGCTTCCTGCCTGCTTGCGTCCAGCCAAGGTCCTACACCAAAGGCCCCCACTCTGCCATTTAAATTTTTTTAATTTGAAAAAAAATCCAGAAATCATACAAATTTTCTTTGCATCAATGTTTTTCACTTAAATGTATGTTTGTGTGGGTGTATGCATGATTTTGTGTGTAAGCATGTTTTTGTGTCTAAGTAGTTTAGAAATCAATTTATGAAAATATAATGGCCATGAGATGAATCAAAAAGAAAACATCAGTGTTTAGGCCTAAATTAAAAATGTAATATCAAACTTGCTTTTAGGTATGATTTACAAAAATCTTATTTTTCAAGAGATGTGCTCAACAATAGGACATTCACGGAGTATCCAAACTACTCTTAAGGGCAAACCTTTTGCCCAGCATTAGATGGGAAACACCAAAAAAACTCAAAGACAATGTTGGCAGTTCTTTGTCTCACAATGCTTTTCCAGGAATTTTATATTTGTTTTATTTTTGTGTTTATTTGTTTTGCTGTGTATTGTTTTTGTTTTTACCTCAAAGTTTCTATTTAAGTATAGTGTGGTTTATACTTTTGTGGTTTTGCGTAAATGTTTTTTGTCAATTTGAGTTGGTGTATGTTGAGGTTTCTTAGAGGTTTTCTTTGTCTTTTTATCTGTTTATTTTTCATTTTTCCCTATTACAAGATTTGATTTTAATAATAATTAATAATAATAATAATAATTATGTTTAGGTGTTTGCTCTATCACCTGAAAAAGAAAGAAAGGTTATGGATTTGATAAAGTTGCATGGGGCAGGAAAATCTGGAAACAGTTGAGTAAGGAGAGAGTTAATCAGAATATAATATATGAAATAAATGATCAAAATAAATGAGAGATTAAAGAGAAGACCATCAATGTACATTGTACCATTCCATTCCTGTGATGAATCAAACAAAATGCTCTGTGACATTAAGGATGACATCCTACCTTGGCATCAGTCCCTTCAGGAAGTTCTCCAGGATGGCGTCCTGTATGTAGAAATCATTTACTAGAAACATAATGGCCACTAGATAAACGTAAAAAATAAAATGAGACATTAAGTTTCATGTCTAAATAATCAATGACTAAACAGACTTGCTTTCAGGTATGGTTCACAAGAATTTCTTTGTGATTGTAAATGTGTGTTTATGAACTACAAAAACAAAACAAAACAAAACAACAACAAAAAAAAGAACTAGCTCACAAGTTTGCTCAGGGTATCCACTCAGATTCACTCACTGATAAGGGGATTTTAGCCTAAAATCTCTGAATATCCAAGATACAATTCACAAACAACATGAAGCTGAAGAAGAAGGAAGACCAAAATGTGGGTGTATTGATCCGTTTTAGAAGGGGTAACAAAATACAGAGACAAAGGGTGGAGCAGACTTAAGCAAAGGCCATCCAGAGACTGCCCCACCTGGGGATGCATCTCATAAGCAGTCAACAAACTCAGGCCCTATTGTCAATGCCAAGAAGTGCACACTGACAGGAGCCTGGTATAGCTCTCTCCTGAGAGCCTCTTCCAGAGCCTGACATATGCAGAGGTGGATGCTGGCAGCCAATCATTGAACTGATCACAGCGTCCCCAGTGGAGGACTTAGAGAAAGGAGTGAAGGAGCAAATGGTGTTTGTAACCCCATAGGAAGAACAATATCAACCAACCAGAGCTCGCAGGGTTTAAATCACCAACCAAGAAGCACACATAGAGGGACCCAAGTCTCCAGCATTATATGTAGCAGAGGATGACCTTGGGCATCAATGGGAGGAGAGGCCCTTGTTTCCATCAAAGCTCAATGTCCCAGTGTAGGAGGATGCCAGGGCAAGGAGGCAGGAGGGCGGGGACACACCTCATAGAAGCAGGAGAAGGTGTGGGATACAGATTTTCTGTGGGGGATCAGGAAGGGGGATAACATTTGAAATGTAAATGCATAAAATATCCAATTAAAAAAAAAAGATACCACAAGGATTCTGGCATTTCTCTAAAAAGCCAATCAACTATCACAGATAATGAACCAAAATGGACACTGCATCCTTTTGGCAACCTCTGTGTTGTTTACTTTATTCAGTGGTGTGCATTGATTTGTCCATAGGCCATGTTCTTACTCTGCATGACTTTTCCTCTTTTCCTTTATTTTAGCCTCCCTACCTCTCAAACACCTCCTGCAGATGCAGTCACAATGAAGCATGAACTTAACCCTATTCATCTCAAAGCTCCCAGCAGTGTCTTCCATCATTTAAGATCCAATTGTTCTTGAGAAAGGGGTGTGACTCACTCATAAGTGGAAAATGTGGCTTTGACCTTTTGCACAGGCCTGCTCAGAAAACCACATCCTTGTTGCACAACAAATAGGGAGAGCAGGACTCATGTTGATGTTGTCGATGCTAAAATCAGTCAGAGTTATTAGAAGTCATTCAGCTTCTCTATATAAAAGGCAGTTCCTAACGATAAATTCATGACATATTTTTATATTCTGGGCCTTTCTATTTCACTGAAATATTAGGACAAAACCAAACAAAAACTTAAAGTCATCTATGTGTAACATAGAATGCAAGCTCTGAGCAGTCTGCAGATCAATAGAGCTGATGAAAACGAAACATAAGATTGGAATGAGGCAGTATGATTGCATTGTCCGAGCAGACAGAAACTTTCAAACGAGTGTCACATTAACAGCAATTAAATTGACCCAGCATATGTGGCTACTTAAGAATTGCACTGTTGCAATGACATTACATTAAAGTCACCTTGCAGACAGAGAGCAGCTGAGTGGAGGGTTTCTGAGTCCTGTAGTACCTTGGTGACATTTTCATCTTTTCAAACAATGTCTGCTGAGCTTATAGCTCAAGCCAGTGCTAAGCTAAAAAAAGGCTTCTGGGTAAACAACATGGGACTTGCCCTCACTTTTTTCTTTCTTTTTTTTCTTTTTTTTCTTTTTTTAATATTTGCTTTATTTACATCTCAAATATTTACATGTCCTCTTTCTGAATAAGTTATCCCTCTGAAAATCCCCCTATTACATCCTCCTCCCCCTGATGAAGCCCCTCTCTCAATTAGCTGACTTGCATTCCCCTATTCTGGGGAATTGAGCTTTCGCAGGACCACAGGCCTCTCTCACTAATGTGTAAAATGGTCATCTTCCGCTACATAGGTAGCTGGAGCCATGGGTCCCTCCATGTGTACTCTTTGACTGGTGATTCAGCCCCTGGGATGTTACAGACTGTGGGTCTGCTGTGGGATAACCAGGATTTTTAGGTCGAGGAAGACACAGGTCCCACAGGAGTTACAAACTGACATGACTACAGAGGTGGTTTGAACTCTGAATGTATTTTCAGGTATCTCCCAAAGTCCAGTCAAGTTAACATCTCAAATTAAGCATCATATACATCTGTAAAAGGCTAGCTTGGCTTTCTTGGGCAATACAGGGTGTTTACCCAAAGTCCAGGGCCCATGTGGCTAAAGTGCTTCTTCATCTGGGTCTCAATGCCTCACTGACCCAGGAGTTGAAGAAGGATGATTCTTGTGCCCAGCCTCCTGGCAAAAAATGGTGACATTGTAGAGCTTGGGAAGCTGTCTGTCTCACGCTGTCTTTCAAGAGTACTTCTGCCTAGTCTGCTGGTTTCATTCTTCTCTGTGTCATGCCTGGGGCCCTCGTAGGCCCAGGGCGATCAGCTCTAATGATTAGCTCTGGTAGCAGCCTCTAGCCTCTAGCCTGGTAAAACCAATTGGCTACAGCTTTTTGGGCCAGCCTGGTAAATTAATTGGCTGTTACCCATTAGGCCTAGCCTGAATGAACTAACTAATTCGTCCTCTGAGAGTTTCTCTGAGTAGAAAAAAGTATCTACTGTCTTTCTCCCAGACTCTAAAGTGAGCCTTTTTGAGTAATAAGTATAAACTGTTCCTGAATCACACTTGGATAAGCTAAGGTTGCCTTGTTCAAGGACTCCTTGGGTGGGGTCTGTAATAAACTCATCAACTTCCCTTGCTATTCAGGTGGGCCTGAGATAGCCTGTCTGCAAGCAAAATCAATAGTTAAAGGAGGAATTGGATTAACCTGTGGGGGAAGGTCCCTAGGAAACCAACTCAAATGTAAATTCTTTTTACCTTGCCCAATATTCATTTGTATGGCAGGGACCTCATAAGATTTTTCAGATGTAAATATCCTTAGTCTGGGCCCATTGTTGAGAATACACCTGCCCTGAAAGGCAGTGACTAGAAAACCAAAAAAAGAACTAGTGACTGGAGTTTCTGGAATACCTTTTTTACCATAATAACATAAATGGTTGGAGCAAAGCAAAGCAGACGTTTTTGCTTTAAGATGGAATCTTACATATCTATGTTTGCTTGGTTAGACCATGTCCTGGCCATCAGAATTGCCAAGTGAGATTTTTAGCTTCTAAATATATAGAGAGGCCTGCTATCCCCAGGAGACATTTTTTTTTCTTTCACCTCTGTCTGTAAAATATCATGTTTACAGACTTCACTGGACCACCTCGGCACTGGGAGTTCTGTGGGTACTGTTCCCACAGAACAAAATTATTGTTCCTCCTGCAGGACTCCAAATCTCTTCAGCTCCTTGGGTCCTTTCTCCAGCTGCTCCATTGGGACACCTATGCTCATTCTATTGGTTGGCTGTAAGCCATGGGTATTTTGATCCACTTTTCAGTAAGGATCAAAGTATTCACACTTTGTTCTTCCTTCTTCTTGAGCTTTTTGTGGTCTGTGAATTGTATCTTAGGTATTCAGAGCTTTTGGGCTAATACCCACTTATCAGTAATTGCATACCATGTGTGTTCTTTTGGGATTGGGTTATTTCACACAGGATGATAGTTTCTAGCTATTTCCATTTGCCTAAGAATTTAAGGAATTCATTGTTTTTAATAGCTGATTAGTAATCCATTGTGTAAATGTACCACATTTTCTGTATCCATTCCTCTGTTGAAGGAGATCTTTCTTTCCAGCTTCTAGATATTATAAATAAGGCCCCTGAACATAGTGGAGCATGTGTCCTTATTACATGTTGGAGCATCTTCTGGGTATATGCCCAGGAGTGGTAAAGCTGGTTCCTCAGGTAGTACTATATCCAGTTTTCTGAGGAACCACCAGACTGATTTCCAGAGTGGTTTTTCCAGTTTTCAATCACACAAAAAATGGAGGAGTGTCCTTCTTTTTTCCACATCCTCTCCAGCATTTGCTGTCCTCTGAGTTTTTGATCTTCGCCATTCTGACTGGTGTGAGGTGGAATCTCAGGGTTGTTTTGATTTAAATTTCCTGATGATTAAGGATACTGGACATTTCTTTAGGTGTTTCTCAACCATCCAGTATTCCTCAGTTGAGAATTCTTTATTTAGCTCTGTACCCCATTTTAATAGGGCTATTTGGATCTCAGGAGTTCCTCTAGAGCTGCTCTTTATGGAAGAAATTATGAAAGGCTGTCATTCTCTCAGTGAATCCAAGATGTATTACCTGAGTCCTCCAGTCTCTGTTGAATGTTCCAGGTGATGTAAATTAAAGAAAATTCAAAGGAAAACATGCTGGTCAGTATTTCTCTGTAGTGCATATATCTTTCCTATATACATTTTCTGAAAAATGAAGTTCAGAGAACAGAGTGTTAGCAATGATGCTCAAGTGTCTTCTTCACAATGACAGTTTTGTGCCTACTCTCTAGGCTGAAACAGATTATGTATTAATAGGGAAAATATCTCTTAAAATTTCAGGGCATACTGAAAGGAAAAAATGCAACCAATAGTCCAACCAAGTACAAAAATAGTATCTTAGAATCACACTGGATATAAACCATGCTTAAGTACTAGTACCCAGATCCTTGGCAGGCTGGACAGAACTCAGTTGGCCCTGGAGGGAAAGGGTGGGCTGCAGAGTGAGAGCTACTAACTTTCCAGGCATTGTCTTGTACAGGTGAAGTCTCATGAGAAAGGTCAGTGTTGACTCTCTGAGTTCCTGAACACTGTTTTACACAGCTGTTTACTTTTATTCTCCAAAAGTGCAGCAAGGCCTGTCAATCAGACCCATCCATCACTCAGTCTTCTAACACTCCCTTTCTCCTTCCTTCCTTCTTTCCTTCCTTCCTTCCTTCCTTCCTTCCTTTCTTGCTTCCTTCATTTGCTCCTCTCTCTATATATAAACCTATCTGTGCTAGAATTCTCTGTGTAAATCAGGCCAGACTGGGACTTGCAGGGATCCACCTGCCTGAGTGAACATGCCTACCTCAGATCCATTTCGTACTGAGAGATTAAACAGTGTGGAAGAGCAAGAGCTAAATGAAAGCTTTAAAAATGAGAAGTTCTTCCAAGACTGGAAGAACATGAAGGACACCATCTCAAGGCTGGATGGCTAGTTTTTCTGTGTCAAGACCAACACTGCCCTGATCTGCATACTTAGCCAGTCCTGCTTCTGCAAGTGCATTCCCTTGTGATGCAGATATTTGCTTTGGAAATCGCTAAAATTAGTAAAATTCTCCTGTACACAAATAGTAGCACAGACCACTCACCCCATAATAGAGAAGCAAGGCAAAGTGAATCTCTAATGCCAGCGAAGTAAAAAGATTTGCTAGCTAGAAGAGAGCAAGCAGGTAATGTGAAAACTTCTTCCTCTGTGTTCTTATATAGGCCCAAATTAAAGGCGTGTGTTCCAGATTCAATCTCTGGATTAAAGACTGTATTAAAGCCTCTGGATGAGTGTTTTCTGCTGAGGGTGGCAACCCATGCCTTTAATCCAAGCACTATGGGAGTGAATTATGCAAGTGGATCTCTGTGTGTAGTCTGGTCTACAAAGTAAGTTTCCATACAGCCAGTGGTATTGCAGAAAAACCCAGGCCCATAGCAACAACAACAATCACAATAACACAGTTCTATGGCTTTCTTGTTCCATAGCCAGATTAAAGGTCTGTGTCTTTCAAGATCAAATAGATCTGCATTTAATTGGAGCACTCCTACTTCAAAGACCCTGATTAACTTATACAAATACAACAACAAATCCCTTGAAGGTGTGTCCTTAAGTTTTGGATTTTGCATAATTTGAGATGTAATCAAATTGACAACACAGAATAGAGACCACAGATAGTATTTCTCTGTGTAACTGTGGCTGTTTTGAAAATGGATTTATAGACCAAAGTGGCTACTATTCAAAGATCTTCCTGTCTCTGCCTCCCTGGTTCTGAGATTAAAGGCACATGGCAACATGTCCAGCTTAGAAATCCTGTTAAGAGTTCTTGCTTTTAGCTGGCATCCTAAGCAGATGCTAATCCTGTGTTCCCAGCAGAATGATGGTTAGGGGGGAAGAGCTAAGTGTAGAAAAGAAGCTTCAGGACACAGAATCTCCTCTTCACCTGCCCACTCTCCAGCCCCTGTTTCTGTCTCATATTCTATGCCCTGTCTTTGAGATGAATACACCTAACATTTCCATCCTGTAGTCTCTGTGTCTGCACAGAAGGCAGTCAGGGATCTGCTGGGATAGTTTGGTTCCAGGCTTCCCAGGACTACAGTCATATGTACAAGGAAACAGACGGCAAGTCTCAAAAGCAGTTTCTTGAAGACCTGTCAAACCAGAGGTCTTCTAAGTCAGGGATATCATGGGGAGAAGGCCATGGCTCATGGAAGGACTGGAGGAGGCCAGGAGCCCCTGGTGCAGAATCCTTTGACAGGTTATTCACACACAAGAACCAAAAAGCCAGCTCTCCTTACCTAAGTCCAGGCACACAAGGACATCAGCAGTGTGTTTCCTGGGATGGAAGACACTGAGCCTTCTGCATTCCATCTGTGGGTGGTATCCACAATCATGAAAGAGGTGGGTGAGGCAAGCAAAGGACCACAACACCTGGTGCTTACAAATCCACAAAATAAACAAAGATGCGAAAAAGGCACAAGTAATTTTTAGATTACATAAAACAGAAAAAAACACACTCAAAGGAACTCAGGGACAAGAAGAGAAGTGTAGTCCTAGGGAAATGTTAGTGATCTCCAAAATAACAGAGAGGAAACAATCTGATGTAACTCAAGGTAGGGCCTTTATTTTATTTGAATTATCTTGATCAGCTCCAAGGAACCACTGTTACTCAGGATGGTTGTGGTGGTTGAGGGCAATGCAGGAGCCAGAGCCAAGTCCTGGCAAGAAGGCAAAAGTCTCCGTTTGCAGATCCACAGTTCAGTCAAGTTCTGCTATGCAGTCAGTAGGCTTGAACTGCAATCTGAAGATGATTTCAAAACACATATAGGATTTTGTTTCTATGTATTCTCATTATGCTGATGGTCTGTGGTCAGATTTCATTAGAAACCAAGAAGTGCTCCTAAATGCCGACAGAAATGCCAGGTGCCCAGGTGGGAGAATAAATGAGATGAGCTGCACAATCTGCGGTTTGAGGTTGTTTCATGTTCTCTATGCACCCTGTTGTTTCTAGATGCTGAAAATTCATCCACATTCTTTCCATTGTTGAATGCATGGTGAGGCAGTCTTGACAAAGCACCCTTTAGGCCCTGCATGTGTACAAAGTCAGCTGCCTTCCCCCATCGCCACCCACCTCTGGAGGTCTATAAACTGCTCTTTGCCAGAATCTCAAATGAAGCTGCATTTCTCTCTTTGTGAAGAGGCTTTTCCAGGATAGCATGGTCCAGAACACCAAAACTCTGCTCTCTGAGCTTTCTCGAGCTTGGCTTCCTTTTTGTAGTTGTTCCATGGCTATAGTCCTGTGTACACTTGTCCAGTGCCAAAAGATGCTAACTGATGGCTTCTCACTCACACATGCATGGTTTGGGGCCAGCTTTGCAATCCTGGTTAAGTCCATAATTAATCTGCCCACTCCTTTTTCTATAGTGCCAGGGAGACATTAGTGATCTCCAAAACACAGACAGGAACTGATTGATGCAACTCACAGCAGGGTATTTACTCAAGCTAGTTTGCAGTCATCCCTGCTTCGCACAACCTTCACTCACGAAAGTTTTTTGTGTGTTGGGAGGAGAACCCCAAATGTCTATCAGGACAAGGCCTTATAGAAAGTGTAAGCAGGGAGTCCATGTGTATGCTATTAATTGGAAAGCCTTTGTGGCCTTTACCATAGTTGTCTGGTGCTTAGAGTCATATCATAAACTTAATTTCTGTTCTCCTCTACATTGGTGGAGGTTAGGCAAGGGGTTGGTTTGTAACCTGTTGTGGGTTTGTTGGGGGAATGACCTGGAGTTGCAGGTCTTGTTGAAAGTCTAACCTGGAAATGCTGGTCTTGTTGGGGATTAGCCTGGAGACAGGGTTTTATTGGGGGGAGGGGCAATGTGGAAACTAATGCTAGGTACCAGCCTGTTACTTTACCTGTGTTTAAGCACAGGTCAGGTTCTCTAAATTGGATCTGAACTTAAATGATTTGGCATCTCATGGCCACACTGGTGGTAGTTAGAAAAAGAGCCTGGCCAATGAATAATTCTGGCCAGAAGCATGAATATGTTTTGGCCCCAAGCTCCAAGCCTGTGACTGCTTCCAGAAGGGGGCATGCAGGCGCTAGTACTGTGCACTGTCACAGTTCCCCCTGGTCATCTTTATCCATGAGTATTTGAGACTTGCTGACTATGAAATTTCTACTAGGTTGTCAATAACCTGAGTTAATAACCTGAAATCTGTTAGCTTTCAACTCTGAAGTTTTCAAACTTTATACATGATTTTGTTTCTAGGTGCTTTCGTTTTAATGACAGGATCAGACACTGCCAGGCAGGCCACAGTGGGATTGTGTGCGAACCCAAGATCTACACCCCATGTGCCTAGACACCAACCAAAATGCTTGGCATTAGAGTGTGAGTGTGCAGGAGATGTGATGCTGTGCTGTCAGCAGGCTGAGGCTAAATCATACCTTTGTTGCAAACACCATATTTGATTTTGTTTCTAGGTGCTTTAATTTTCAAAAGGAACCACACTTTTCCAGGCTGTAGTAGGATCCTTTGCAAAAGCCTAGAGTCCAGAAAGAGTGGAGCAAACACTGGACAGAACTCCTGGTGCCTATGTGCCAGTATATGAGAAATGAGATCCAGACCCAATTTCATTTTGTTTTCAGGTCCTCCCTGCTCACCATTGTTTCTAAGGGGTATGTTGAATCTCTACACTCTCAGTACAGTTGTCGTCCACATTGATTCAGCTCAGGGGTTTTTTAAAGTTCTCAAGGTTACTCCCTGTTTTCAGGTTATCTTATGGCCCAGCACACATGAGAACCAGGTATCTTAAGAAAGCCTGAGTACTTATTTAAAAAAACACCATTTATAGCTGTGACCTAGGCTCAAAAAACAAAACAAGAAAACAAAACAAAAGACTGAAAATTCTCAAAGTAAAATCCTCTGAGTCTGGATGCAGTTGTCTAGTGTTAAACATAATAGGAAACTGATTAGACAGGCAAAGGAAAATGGATAATGTGCCAACAAATCTATTTGGGGTGCCTGGTTGAGAGATCAGTGTATCCTGATCTGTATCCACACCACAGTTCATTTTTTCCCTAGGTCCGTATAAAGAAGAACACAAATTTCCAGCATTTCAACACTTTTATTAAAATAACAAACATGAAATATCTGGCTGCAAAGACATAGTTGCCTTGTGAGGGCCTTTGCTGTAATACAGGAGCTGACAGACGATCCCCTGATTGCAAGTCTTAGCAGGCATCAGGGTTCCTGGGCCCCAAACAGAGTTCTGAGTTAATTTTTTTCACTTCTTCTTCTTCTGGTCGAAAGCCCTTTGAAGCCATGCCCAGTAGCCTAGATTCCTGGAAATGTCAGAAGCAGGATCCTGGTCAGTGCAGCCTCCACCATCACAGGTCTCAAGTTCCAGGCATTTCTCCCTGAGCAAACTTGTCGAGGGTTGGTCTGGCTTTGCTATACCTTTGTTTTTCTTGTTGTCCACATCTCTTGAGAACACGGGTGGCTCCCTTTGACTCTCACTCTTGAAGACCTCTGTGCCCTTCATGGCACAATTCAATCTGCTGCTCTATATCAGGTTGTCCAAACTCTCAAATACATAGTAAAAGGGGTATAGATCCCAATCAACAGTCCAGCCATCATCAAAGCTGTGGTTTGTATCTCCACAGAAAGAAAGATGCTGAGATGTGGAAGACCCTGTACTCATGGCTGGCAAGTCATGACCACTTAGCAGTCCATGCACTTTGTAATCTGCTGTATTTTTGACAAAACTGAGACAGTACTCCCTCAGATCCTTCAGATTATCCATGGAATGCTGAGGGTAAGTCCTTGACCTTCTCATATAAAGAAGTCTCCAGTTAGTTAATTATACCCTCCCAAGCATTGCACTCTGGTAAATTGGGTGTTAAATCCACAATACTAACATTTATTTGCATTGCCTAAGGAGGCAAGATTCTGCCCAGTCTGGTGGTGCAAGAATTTCATCTCAGCATCTATAGGAATGAAGCAGATTGGGGTTAGAAGCAGAGGCAGGTGGATCTATAATCTCAAGGCCAGCCTGGTAGTCAGACCTATTTCAAGATAGCTCGGGCTATACAGGATACCTAGGCTCAAAGAACAAAACATGCAAACACAAAAGGAGTGAAGCTTCTCAACATAAGATGCTATTACTCTCGATGCTGTAATGGTATTTAATTTAAAAATGAGCCAATACATTCCTCACCTACAATAACTGCAGGTGAAACAGCCAGTCTGCTCAGTGAGGTCCTTGGCAGAGGCAGCAATCTAACTTTTTGGTAGGGTCAAGCCTCGCTATCAAGAATCTGGTCACTGCCTCAGACTCTCTAGAGCAGTCTGGGCCAATTTGAGCATTTCTCTTTCCTCACAAGACACTTACCATGTCTCCACAAGGTCTCCTTCAGAGATGCTCTCACTATTGCCTTTGAGGCAATCTCTTCCAACTAGTTTTCTTAGCACCTCTGCTGAGTTCTCTCTCTGCAATATGCAGGGGATCCATATTTCACACATGTCACACTACCCGTGGGACACCAGCTTTGCTGTTCCACAATCAAGGTGCCTCAAATTACCCAGAAGAACAGACTCGCAACACTTAATTAATTTGCCAATTAGATTTAAATATATTTTTAAAAACTTCAAGATGTCAATAAGGTAATAACAAAGACATCTCTTATAGTAAAAGTTCTATCCCAATAGTCTAACTTTTAGATATATTTACCTCTGATTCCATTTTAGTATGCTATGTCTCCCACTCATGGCTCCTGCATGCATCTCCCTGTGTCTCTCTCCCTAGCTCCTCCTCCTCACTCCCTTCTAATCACTAGCTTCTCACCACCTCAATGTAAATGGATAGGAAATATCTTTCAAGATCACACAATTGTCTAGAGTTAAACGTTATAGGCAACTGATTAGACTGGCAATGGGGAAAGTTCTCGTAGGCCAGGGAGTCTATTTGGGGGTACCTGTTTTTGAGAGCAAAAGATCACATAAAACGATCTTTCACTCACACTCTCTTTTCTGATAGGGGGATATATTAAATTGACTTACAGGATGCAGTCTGTCTTATTCCATAAGAGCTGGATAGGATGCTAAGTCCAAGCCAGAAGATCTCACTACCCGAAGCTGGATGTCTCAGCTGGTCTTCAGTAGGAGATGGAATCACAGACAAGCAAGCTCTAATTCCAGCTAAGTAATATGACTTAGTAACTAGGAGAGAGCAAGCATGCATTGTGAAAACTTGCTTCCTCTGTGTTCTTATATAGGCCTCAAGATGAAGGTGTGGCAGAAATTAAAGGTGTGTGTTCCATAATCAATCTCTGGATTAAAGGTGAGTGTCTTCCCCTGGGTGTGGTGCATCATGCCTTTAATCCAAGCACAATGGGAATGTATCATGAAGCTGAATCTCTGTGAGTTGCCTGGTCTACAAAGTGTATTACTATACAGCCAGTGGTATTGCAGACAAACTCTGGATCATAGAAACAATACCAATAACAATAACACAGTTATGTGGCTTTCTTGATCAATATCCAGATTAAAGGCCTGTGTCTTTCAAGCTCAAAGAGATATGCACTGAATTGGAGTGTTCCTACTTCAAAGAACCTGATTGCCTTGTACAAATTAAACAGCAAATCCCTTGAAGTTGGGTCCTTAAATTTTGGATTTTGCATAATTCGTGATGTATTCAAGTAAACGCGATTTTCAGAACAGCCATGGTTACACAGAGCAATACACTCTGTGGTCTCTATTCTTCTAGCCAGGAAATGAGTCTGGCCCAAAGGTTAAATGTTTCTTGGCTGTGAGCTGCAAGCCACTAACTACTTCAACTTGAGATTCGCAGCCTAGTTAAATTCCATTAGGCTGCCAACAACTACAAGCTGAAATTCCATAATGATTTCAAACCTCACAGGTGATTTTGTATCTAGGTGCTATCGTTTTGCCAATGAGATTAGATCCTGCCAGGAAGGCTGCAGTGGGATTCTGTGCAAACCCAAGATCTGGACCCCATGCACCAACACACTGACCAAAATGCTTGGTATCCGAGTGTGAGTGTACAGGAGATGTGATGCTGTGCTGTCAGTAGGCTGAGGCTAAATCAGACCTTGATTGCAAACAACATATTTGATTATGTTTCTACGTGCTTTACTCTTCAAATGGAACAAGACTTAGCTAGGGAGGCTGTAGTGAGATCCTTTGTAAACCCATTTCCAGAAGTTGTGGAGGAAATCCTGAATGAAACCCCTGGTGTCGATGTGCCAGTATAAAAGAAATGTGATCCAGACACAATTTCATTTTTTTTTTCAGGTCCTCTCTGTTTGCTATCATTTCTAAGTATCTCTGGGGTGTGTTGAATCTCTACACTCTCAGAACAGCTGCCATCCATGTTGACACAGCAGAGGGGTTTCTCAAAGTTCTCAAGGTTTCTTCCTGTGTGGTGGTTATCTTATGGCCCAGGACACATGAGAACCAGATTTCCTAAGACTGCCTGAAAACTTCTTTAAAAAAAAAACCACCATTTAGTCCTCTGACCTAGGCCCAAAAGACAAAAGAAGCAGCAATAAAACAGAGTGAAGCTTCTTAAACTAAGATCCTATCACTCTGGATGCAATTGTCAAGACTTAACCATTATAGGTGATTGATGAGACAGGCAAAGGATAAAGTGCTCATGGGTCAGCAACTCTCCTTGGGGATCCTAGGAGTAAAAGATCTTTTAAAGAGTATAAGATCACATAGAATGATCTCTCAATCACTCTATCATTCCTGAAAGGGGATATATTAGAATGACTTACAGGATGCAGTCTGCCTTATTCCACAACAGCCATATAGGAAGCAAAGTCCAAGAATACAGAAGTTCTCAGTTCCTGTGGCTGGAAGTCTCTGCTGCTCTTCAGTAGAAGATGGAATAACAGACAAGCAAGCTCTAAGCCAGCGAAGTAATAAGATTTACTATCTAGGAGAGAGCAAATGGACAATGTGAATGCTTTCTTACTCTGTGTTCTAATATAGGCCCCAGGATGAAGGTGTGGCCCAAATTAAAGGTGTGTGTTCCAGAATCAATCTCTGGATTAAAGCTGAGTGTCTTCTGCTGGGTGTGGTGATACATGCCTTTAATCCAAGCACTATCAGAGTGAATCATGCAGGTGGAAATCTATGAGTAGCCTGGTTCCATAGACATATTGGGTTCCAAGACAGCCATTAGTCTTACAGAGAAACCCTATTTCATGATAACAACATCACAAAGTCCTGTGGCTTTCTTCCACCATATCCAGATTAAAGGCCTGTGTCTTTCAAGCTCAAAAAATTCTGCATTAAAGTCCAGTCTTCCAACTTCAAAGACACTGAATACTTTCTACGAACTAAACAAAAATCCCCTGAAGGTGTGTCCTTAAGTTTTGGATTTTTGGTTAATTGGAGATTTAATCAAGTTGACAACAAAGAATAGTGACCACAGAGAGGGTTTCATGGAAAAATATAATATGAGCAGGGCCTTGCAGACCCAAGAATGACACCATGAGATTTGAAACAAGGAACAGCTGTAGTCCTATTTATCAGTCCATTTATCAGTGATAAATACCAGGCAATCTTGGAGCTCATTTCTCTCGCTGGATATCAGGTGAGTGGTCAGATTCTCCAATTTATTTTCTTACTTCTTGATAACAATTGTTTGGGGGAGGATATATGTGTCATACCCCAGCCTCTGCAGCTAGAGGAGCACAAGTAAACTCGCAAAGTGGGAAGGCATAGAGAATACACAGACCAGGCTGAGGACCAAAGAGAAAGAGAGCACACCTGGAATCCAGTGAGACAGAAAAGACTTTGGCACAGGCTTGAAATGCCTGCTCTGTGGATCTCAGCTCTCCCATCATTCTGTAGAGATTTGGATATCTAAGCAGACAGGCATTTTGGCTGCCTCCCAACGCATGTTTATGATGACCTCAAAGATGGCCTCCCCATGGTTTTTAGTAACTGCACAGGGTGCTACTTGGCTTCAGAGCCCCCAAATGGAAAGCTACAGAATCCAGAAAACATGGCAGAGTCCCCAAGCACCCATATGCAGTGTTCATAATCAGATGCGCTATCGTGGATTCTAGGCCCATGACTGTGGATTAAATAGTTGCATATGGCAAAACATTATCAAAAGACTGAACAATTCATCCAACAGAAAGACTAAAGCAATCTAGAGCTGGAAAAATATCTGGTTTCTGATTCTGAGAGTTGTGTGGCTGCATTAGAGATGTGTCTGACACCCAATCTGCTGATTCAGTAAGGTCAGGGGATCATTCTCAGGGCTAAGTTTGTCAGAGGAGGTCTGAGAATGTAAGGTCTCATAAGAATATTTTGCTCTGAGTTACTATAATCTCATATCTCCTGTTCCTATAAAAGCAAACTGGATGTAAAATGTTGAACTGATAGAGACTGGGAAATATTTCCTCCCTGACTCTTTATGGACTCCTCTTGAGCCCAGGTTACACCCCTGTCCATGGTCAGTAAGTGGAAAATATAAAAACTCACAATATAATAGCTTTGAAATAGCCAGTTTGTGTCTTTGGGGTGGACAAACTAATGTACTAGAATCCTCACCTTTCAGGAATTATAGTCAGGAAAGTTCATTAAATTCACTGTGTCAGCATTTCCTGTTACAAACTACTGGGAAGCCAGGCTCAAGTGTGCCTGCTTCAGGATTTTTCACATCACTGTTCCATGAGTCACTGTGCCTTTCCCATAACCACATCTTCCTTGCTGGTTTACAGTGAGATGGAAAGTGATCTTCCTTTGGCCTCTCTCTCATTTCTCTAAGCTCCCCATTCTCACTCTCAAGTACACTCCTCCTCCATCTTGGGCACATAAATATGGGTGAACTCTCTAGGGACTAATTGAAAGCCCTGAGAGCAGTGGGTGTTGTGGCATCACTGGAGACATCACAGGGGATGCCTAGAGCTCTCCAGGATACACTAGACTGTTCAGACAAGGGATTGTTTATGTCATGGGGAACAGGATTTTTCTTCCTGTTAATGCTCTCCCTTTACTGAACAGAAGCTGAGGCGCCCATCCCGGGAGACTCTCCTGGGACACAAATGTTGATCACCTCCATTTCAAAAGTCACAGGTCTCAGCCACTGAGATTTGTCAATGTCAGAACAATGGGAAAGTGCTGTTCTTTATTTCCAAATGTGTTAGCTGTGGAGACCTGGGTCAGGATGGAGAGAAGAGCCAGCCCATCACGTTGGCAGCAGAAGACTTGAGATGTACACTTTCTTCCTAGGCTTTGGCTGCATGAACTTGTTAGAAGGCAGTTCCAGGGTCACCTTCAGCATGTGGAGATTCAGGACAGGAGGGACGTTCTCAGGATTATCTTGCTTGGAGATGATGGCTGTGGACAGGGATCAGGAAAACAAGATGACTCAGATCTGACACTGACTGAGAGATGAAAACAAAGGGTATAGTATAATCTCTGTGTTACATCCTCTGTCAGTCAGGCTGTGAGATACAGATGTCCCTTGACACTCCCCACCAGATGTGCGTCCACATCTGTCAATGAACGTCAAGTTCTACATGTCCCAAGCAGCCCCGGTCTGTCTCTTAGCCTTAGAAATATATACAAAAATGTTTAAAATTGAATATTTTCATGGAAAATAATATATAAAATGGTACACATATTAAACATTTCTAAACTAACTGAAGTGTTAAGTAGAAATATTTTCTCATAAAATTGTAGATTTTCATTGAAAATATTTCTGAATAAAATTGAAGAAATATATAGAAAAAAATCCAACAAAGAAGGAGATCTACAGGCCAATATCCCTTATGATGCAAAATACTCAATAAAATTTATGCCAATCAAATCCAAGATGATCATTCACTATGAGCAAGTAGGCTTCATCCCAGGGATGCAGAAATGGTTCAATATACCGGAAATCCATCTATTCAATCCACTATTTAAAAACTCAAAGAAAAAATCCACATGGTTATTTCATTAGATGCTGAAAAAGCATTTGACAAAAGTCAGCAACCTTTCATTCTAAAAGTCTTGGAAAAAGCAGGAAATCAATGCTCATACCTAAACATAATAAAAGCAATATACAACAAACCGGTAGCCAACATCAAACTAAATGGAGAGAAACTTGAAGCAATCCCACTAAAATCAGGGACTAGACAAGGCTGCCCCCTCTCTCCATATCTTTTCAATATAGTTCTTGAGGTACTAGCTAGAGCAATTAGACAACATAAGGAGATCAAAGGGATACAAATTGGCAAGGAAGAAGTCAAACTATCACTATTTGCAGATGGTATGATAGTATACTTAACTAACCCAAAAGAACTCCACCAGAGAAATCCTACAGCTGATAAACAACTTCAGCAAAGT
Organism: Apodemus sylvaticus; assembly: GCF_947179515.1. NCBI lineage: Eukaryota > Metazoa > Chordata > Mammalia > Rodentia > Muridae > Apodemus > Apodemus sylvaticus. The sequence goes on from NW_026263312.1 coordinate 1,720,027, forward strand.
GGCAGGTTATACAGTCAACTCAAGCAAATCAGTAGCCTTCCTATACCCAAAGTATAAGCAGGCTGAGAAAGACATGAGGGAAATGACACCCTTCATAATAGCCGAAAGAACAATATAAATATCTTGGTGTGGCTCTAAGCAAAGAAGTGAAAGAACGTGTAACAAGAACATCAGGTCTCTGAAGAAGGATATTGAAGAAGACCTCAGAAAATGGAAAAACCTTCCATGCCTGTGGATGGGCAGGATTAATATAGTTAAAATAGCCATCTTGCCAAAAGCAATATACAGATTCAACACAATCCCCATCAGAATCCCAAATCAGTTCTTCAAAGAAATATAAAGAGTAATTCTAAAATTCATCCGGAATAATAAAAAAACCAGGATAGCTAAAATTATTCTCAACAGTAAAGTACTTCTGGGTTAATCAGTATCCTGGACCTTGATCAATACTACAGAGCAATAGTGTTAAAAAATGCATGGTATTGGTACAGTGACAGGCAGGTAGATCAATGGAATAGGATTGAAGACCCAGAAATGAACCCACACACCTATGGTCACTTGATCTTTGACAAAGGATCTGAAAACATCCAGTGGAGAAAAGATCGCCTTTTCAACAAATGGTGCTGGTTTAATTGGAGGTCAGCATGCAGAAGAATGCGAATTGATCTATCCTTATCTCCTTGTACTAAGCTCACCTCCAAGTGGATCAAAAACCTCCACATAAAACCAGACACTCTGAAACTAATAGAAAAGAAACTGGGGAAGACCCTTGAAACAGGCACAGGGGAAAAGTTCCTGAACAGAACACCAATAGCTTATGCTCTAAGATCATAAATTGACAAATGGGGCCTCATAAAATTACAAAGTTTCTGTAAGGAAAAGAACACCATCAAAAGGAAAAAACAGCAACCAACAAAATTACAAAGTTTCTGTAAGGCAAAAGACACTGTCAAAAGGACAAATCAGCAACCAACAAATTGGGAAAGGATATTCACCCACCCTACATCTGATAGAGGGCTAATATCCAATATATTCAAAGAACTCAAGAAGTTAGACCCCAGGGAACCAAATAACCCTATTTTAAAATGGGGTACAGATCTAAACAAAGAATTCTCACCTGAAGACATTCAGATGGCCGAGGGGCACCTTAAGAAGTGCTCAACATCATTAGTCATTAGGGAAATGCAGATCAAAACAACCCTGAGATTTCACCTTACACCAGTCAGAATGGCTAAGGTCAAAAATTCAAGAGACAGCAGGTGTTGGTGAGGATGCAAAGAAAGAGGAACACTCCTCCACTGCTGGTGGGGCTGTAAGATGGCACAACCACTGCGGAAATCAGTCTGGAGGTTCCTCAGAAAACTGGACATGACACTTCCAGAGGACCCTGATATACCTCTCCTGGGCATATACCCAAAGGATTCCCCGGCATGCAATAAAGACACATGCTCCATTATGTTCATAATAGCCTTATTTATAATAGCCAGAAGCTGGAAAGAACCCAGATTCCCCTCAAAGGAGGAATGGATACAGAAAATGTGGTATATTTACACAAAGGAATACTACTCAGCAATTAGAAACAATGAATTCACAAAATTTTTAGGCAAATGGTTTGATCTGGAAAATATCATCCTTAGTGAGGTAACCCAGTCACAAAAGAATACACATGGAATGCAATCTCTGATAAGTGGATATTAATTAGTTCAGAAGCCCTGAATACCTAAGGCACAAATCACATAACAAATGACTCCCATGAAGAAGTATGGAGAAGGTCCTGATCCTGGAAAGGATTGATCTAGCATTGGAGGGGAATATAAGGACAGAGAAGAAAAGGAGCGAGGTAATAGGAGAATGGATGGAGAGAAGACGGTTTATGGGACTTATGGGGAGGGGGGATCCGGGAAAGGAGAAATCATTTGGAATGTAAACAAAGAATATAGAAAATAAAAATATTAATAAAATGGCCATCTTGCCAAAAGCAATCTACAGATTCAATGCAATCCCCATCAAAATACCAACTCAGTTCTTCATAGAGCTAGAAAGAGCAATTCTCAAATTCATCTGGAATAACAAAAAACCCAGGATAGCTAAAACTATTCTTAACAGTAAAAGAACTTCTGGGGGAATCAAAATCCCAGACCTCAAACATTACTACAGAGCAATAGTGATAAAAACTGCATGGTATTGCTACAATGTCAGGCAAGTGGATCAATGGAATAAGATTGAAGACCCAGATATGAACCCACACACCTATGTTCACTTGACCCTCTACAATTGAGCTGAAAGCATCCAGTGGAAAAAAGATAGCCTTTTCAACAAATGGTGCTGGTTCAACTGGAGGTCAGCATGCAGAAGAATGCAAATTGATCCATTCTTGTCTCCTTGTATTAAGCTCAACTCCAAGTGGATCAAGGACCTCCACATAAAATCTGACACACTGAAACTAATAGAAAAGAAACTGGGGAAGACTCCTGAGGACATGGGCACAGGGAAAAGTTCCTGAACAGAACACCAAAAGCTTATGCTCTAAGATCAAGAATTGACAAATGGGACCTCAGAAAACTACAAAGTTTCTATAAGGCAAAGGACACTGTCAAAAGGACAAAATGTCAACCAACAGATTGGGAAAGGATCTTCACCAACCCTAAATCTGACAGAGGGCTAATATCTAATATATACAAAGAACTCAAGAAGGTAGAACCCAGAGAACCAAATAATCCTATTAAAAAGTGGGGTACAGAGCTGAATAAAGAATTTTCACATGAAGAACTTTGGATGGCTGAGAAGCACCTTAAGAAATGTTCAACATCTTTAGTCATTAGGGAAATGCAAATCAAAAATTGATCCATTCTTATCTCCTTGTACTAAGCTGAAGTCCAAGTGGATCAAGGACCTCCACATACAACCAGACACACTGAAACTCATAGAAAAGAAACTGAGGGAGAACCTTGAACACATAGGCACAGGGGAAAATTCCCTGAACAAAACATCTTATGCCTTAAGATCAAGAATTGTAAAATGGGACCTCAGAAAATTACAAAGTTTCTGTAAGACAAAGGACACTGTCAATAGGACAAAACAGCAACCAACAAATTTGGAAAAGATTTTTACCAACCCTACATCCCACAGAGGGCCAATATCCAATATATACAAAGGACTCAAGAAGTTAGACTCCAGAGACCCAAATAGCCATTTTAAAAAAAGTGGTGTACAGAACTAAACAAAGAATTTTCACCTGAGCAATATCAATTGGCTGAGAAGCATGTAAAGAAATGTTCAACATCCTTAGTCATCAGGGAAATGCAAATCAAAACATCCCTGAGATTTTACCTCACTCCTGTCAGAATGACTAAGATAAAAAAACTCAGGAGACAGCAGGTGCTAGAGAGGATGTGGAGAAAGAGAAACACTCCTCCACTGTTGGTGGGATTGCAAGCTGATACAACCACTCTGGAAATCAGTTTTGCAGTTCCTCAGAAAACTGGGCATAATATTATCAGACGACCCTGCTATACCTCTCCTGGGCATATACCCAGAGGATTCCCCAGCAAGTAATAAGGACACATGCTCCACCCTGTTCACTGCAGCCCTATTTATAAAAGCCAGAAGATGGAAAGAACCCAGATGTCCCTCAACTGAGGAATGGATACAGAAAATGTGGTATACACACACACACACACACACACACACACACACACACACACAATGAAGTACTATTTGGCCATTAAAAAACAATTCATAAAATTCTTAGTCAAATGGATGGAAGTGGAAAATATCATCCTGAGTGAGGTAACCCAATCAGAAAAGAACACTCACGGTATGCACTCACTGATAAGTGGGTATTAGCCCAGAAGCTTGGAATACACAAGGCACGTTTCACATATTAAATGATGCCCCAAAAGGAGGAAGAACAAAGTATGGCTAATAGGGTTCTTTGTAGCAAGGGGAAAAATACCCACAGAAGGAGATACAGAGACAAAATATGGAGCAGAGTCTGAGGTAAAGACCACCGAGAGACTATCCCACCCACGGATCCATCCTATATACTGTTACAAAACCCAGACACTATTGTGGATGCCCACAAGTGCTGGCTTACAGGAGCTGGATATAGCTACCACCTGGGAGGCCCTCCAATGCATGACAAATACAGAGCGGAACACTCCCTGCCAGCCACTGAACTGAGCACAAGGTCTGCAATGGGGGAGCTAGAGAAAGGACTCAAGGAGCTGAAGGCATTTGCAGCACCATAGGAGGAACAATGATATGCATCACTCAGTACTTCCTGAGCTCCCAGGGACAAAACCATCAACCAAAGAGTACACACAGAGTTACCCATGGCTCCTGACACATCAGCAGCAGAGGATGGTCTTGTTAGACACCAATGGCAGGAGAGGCTTTTGGTTATGGAAAGACTTTATGCCATCATGTATAAGAATACCAAGACAGGGAAGCAGGGGAAGGTTAATTGGGGAAGAGGAGATGGCTTATGGGATTTTCAGGGGAGGGGGGAACCAGGAAAGGGGACAACATTTGAAATGTAAATAAAGAATATATCTAATTAAAAAAAAGAACAAATTATGGTTATTGGAGTACTTTAAAATGATCCTGAATTTTTTTAATGTCACACATGGATGCAATGCACTTAGATTGTATTCACCCATTTGGCAGTCTTCCTACCTTCTATAGATCTATCTCTACATTCATAACTTCTTCAAACTTCATACATTGCATTTTCTATTGCCCATCACAAGTTCTGGTATATGTATATTCAAAGATGTGTAAGGTTATTTGGTGCTTGGCTCATCTCCTAGGCTCAAACATTTATGAAACACTTCCTCTCTATTCCCAGAAGCCATGAGCTGTCAATGGCTCCTCAGTTAAGGCTGGAGTGTCATGAACCCCTCCCTCATAATAGAAAGTTGACTGGTCTACTGTTGTGTGTGTGTTCTATGTAAAGAACCACAAATGTTGTGAGTTTATGAGTGCAGCAGTCCTGACATATCCAGTAGATATAGTTTTTGTCTGATCCTCTCTCACATCTTGCTCCCTGAAAATTTCCACTGTATTTTCCATGATGTTACTGAGCCTTTCGGGAGAGGCATGATGTAGATTTCCCATGTATGACTGGACATTACAGAGTGACTCATTCTCTGCAAATTGGTCAGTGTGATAACCACCTTGACAGCACACTGAAATTTCTCTTATGAGTTCTGAGTGTTGCGCTAATTGAGCTATAGTTATAAAAATTTGGAGTAGTGTGAAACTATGTCCATTTATGAAAATAGTGCAATTTATGATGCTTGGGGGGGTCCCCAACCATGAATTCCTGGCTGAATTTGTAACACTGGGTGTTGTGTAGAGCAATGATTCTCAATCTTTTGGCCACAAACATTTGTGAAGCTATATTTCATATCTTAGTAACCTGCACTCATAAATTTATTTTTGTTGCCACAATTCTAATTTTTCTATGGAGCAGTGACTCAGGTCCTAAGAGCATTGGAAATAAGTGTTTTCCAACAGTTACAAGTCACTAGTTGAAAACTGTTACTATAAAACAAGCACTATATCCAAACAGAAAGTGACTGCTTGTGCCATAATACTTGTGCTACCAATGTGACAACGAGAGTATTTTATTTACTAGGACAGCCAATATTGTAGGTCACAGTATTCATAGCTGACTAATACTATTAAGGAATTCCTTCTTCCAAAATGTTGAATGCATCTCATGTGGTATGGAATAAACCCAGCAAGGTTGAAACATCTGGCCAATATGAATTTGATTTGTCATATCTCATGTTCAAAGCATGTGTTGTCTTCAGCAAGAGGATCTTACCATAAATTTCTGGTTGGTAACTAAGAGCACAGGCAATAGTCTGTATTATTTGGGGTGTCTCCAAAAACTCAAGGGAGACATCTTACACACTGCTTATTAGGTGGCAAGTTCTGGCTTCTAAGATGAACATAATATTCCGTGTAGCATAACCCAAAAGAAACACTCATGCATTCACAGGCCTATCGTATGGCATTTTCATGGACTTTTAGTGTCAGTTATCCTTCCCCACATCCCCACCCCTGGTCCATCCTTAGCCATTTCCCTGATGATATAATGAAATTCAGTTTTCTGGAATGGTTAAAATGTATCATGATCATAAATGTTTGGGGGTTTCCATAAACAGAAATATATATGAGTATGTATGTATGTATGTATGTATGTATGTATGTATGCGTGTGTCTTTGTATATACATATGTATCCTTGTTGTTTCTTTATGGGAATTCTTCCACAAATTGTGGTATATATGAATTTATCTTCCTATGATTAATTATGCATTTTAAAGTTGGCATTATTGTGCCATTTTGACCTAAAAATATAGACTTTTATTAAAAGATTGATTTTATGGTTAAAAATCATATGTAGGAATGTCAAATTGACAATATGTACTTGGGATTGTTAGCCTTTATTGTCCTTATGACTATGAAGATATTCCAGTGAGGTTCAATTGACGGCAGAAGAGCCAATTTGAATCATGCCACTTCTGGTGTAGAGGATTAATAAATAACCTTACACCCATAAATGAGAAGTAACAGACAATGCCTTGGAGCTAGAGAGCTGGATCGCCTTTAAAAGCATGTGATGATCTTGCAAAAGAACTGAGTATAGTTCCCAGCAAATTCACTGTGGTTCACCACTTACTGTAGCTACATTTCCAAAGGATCCAACACACACTTCTTGCCTCTGTGTGAAGTAGGCGTGCATGTTGAATATATACATATATCATGCACACTGACATACACAACGTTTTAAACATTTAAAGTTTTAAAATTTTATTAAAATGTTTTGGAAATGGAGAGAATTCTTGGTACTTAAGAGCACTGACTGCCCAAGTGTTATTTCCACATCAATGGTGGTGCAAATCTATTGCTTACTAATATCTTAAGTGGTACAATGCCTGGATATTAACTCTTCAGTTATTTTTCACATGTTGTAAACAAACATACATGCAAGAAAAATAACCATTTATAAAAAAATAAAAATGATGTTGTACACAAGAAGACACACACACACGCACAACACACACAGAGACACACACCGCACATATCAAAACAAAACAAAGCAAGCATATATCTTTTCCTGAGCCATAAGATAATATCTAGTCTCCCCACAGTATTTAATTTTTCATGTTCACCTTACTTTGACAATTAACACATACCATTTTGTATAAAATAATAATCCTGTATATATATGTTCAAAAATTGCTCAACATTTGATAGTAAAACTTTGTGGAATGACCATGATAAAATAACTAATCTACATGATATAGACATCAGATATAGAAAGATTTATATTTTCAAAATGCTGTGCTAACATTGCACCACATACAAAATCTTATGCCAGTGTACAAAAAAAAAAACCAGACAATGAAGTCTCATGCTTTTCTTTGAGAAAGCTAATTATTATGAAAGCAGGGTAGAAAGAGGCTAGAACTAGCCTTTATATTGCTGATGAGAACAAAAGGGCAAAATATAGGAAAGTTTATTTCTAGAAGTGTAAATACATTTACGCCCTGTAGCATCGGATATTTAGAGTAGGTTGTAATGGCAGCCACAACGGAGGAGAATGAATAAGAAAGGACAAAAGTGAACACCAGGATGAGGGTAGTTTTCATGTTTTCAAGAGAGATTTTTAAAAAATCTTGAGCATTGTAAACATGAATGACTTGTTTCTTAGGCCTGTAGAGCATACTCACCATGGAGACAGTTGAACAGATCAGGAAACCCAGACACAGTCCATCACAGAAGCACAAGAAGAGCACATACAGTGCAGTTTCAAAATTACCTGAAGCAAACCATAAAGAGTAACCATAACTCATCCTGTGAGTCGTATTTTTGTTGTAACTTGGACCTGACACTTTTGTAGGAGTCAAGATGTTTAGAAATAAATGCACATTCCAGCTAAGTGAGCAGGAGGGACTGAGGTACTTGGAGATCTGTGTTTAAGCATCATTCTTCTGGAGTTGCTGGGGCTGATTGTGATTGCTTAGAGCAACTCAATAGACACATTGTATAAAGGGACATCCCCCTGGTTATTTGGTAAATATGCATTATCAATTTACATCCAAAAAATCAGGAAATCTTTTAGTTCATAATCTAACAGTGTCTGTGGAGTGTCTTGAGATGATAAACAGGCAATTAACAAGAGTCAAGTGCTCTATGATCAGGTCCTTGGGCATTAAATGTTTTCCAGTGAATTTCAAAATGACAAAATAGTATTGAGGAATTGCTAAGCGTTCTCACCATAATCTGGGAGAAGAGGAAAATTCCCAGTGCAATCTTTTCTTTTTTTTTTAAATTCCCATTTATTTTTTATTTTATTTTTTTAGTTACATTTTGTTTTTATTAATTAATTTTTTACACTCCATATTTTATTCCCCCCACCCCATCCACCTGTACCTCCTCCCCACGCCCCTGACTCCACATGGATGTCTCCACCCCTCACCCCACTGGCCTCTAAACTCCCTGGGGCCCCCAGTCTCTTGAGGGTTAGGTGCATCACCTCTGAATGAATACAGACCCAGCAGTCCTCTACTGTATGTGTGTTGGGGACCTCATATCAGCACCAGCTGTATGTTGCCTGTTTGGTGGTCCAGTGTTTGAGAGATCTCAGGGGTCGTGATTAAACGAGACTGCTGGTCCTCCTAAAGGATTGCCCTTCTCCTCAGCTTGCTTCTTTCAGCCTTTCCTAATCCAACAATGAGGGTCAGCTGCTTCTGTCCATTGGTTGAGTGAACATATCTGCATCTGGATCTTTCATCTGCTTGTGGAGTCTTCTGGAGTGCTGTCATGCTTGGTTCCTATTTGTGAGTGCTCCATAGCCTCAGTAATTGTGTCTTGGGACCACCCCTTGAGGTTCCCTCTCCCTACTGTCAGTCATTTCATCTAAGGTCCCTCCTTTTGAGTCCTAAGAGTTTCTCACCTCCCTGGTCATTGGTACATTCTGGAGGGTCTCCCCAACCTCCTATCTCCCGAGATTGCCTGTTTCCACTCTTTCTGCTGTCCCTCAGGGCTTCAGTCCTTTTCCCTCACCCAATACCAGATCATGTTCCCCTCTCCCTCCACTCACTCCCCCCCACCCCCATCTACTTTCCTTCCAGATCCTTTCCAGATCCCTCCCTCCATCCCCATTTGTGATTGGCTTATTCTCCCTCCCAAGTAGGACTGAGGCGTCCTCACCTGGGCACTTCAGCTTGAAGTGAGTACTTTATGAGTAATGTGGACTATATCTCAGGAACTCTCTACTTTTTAACGTCCACTTATTAGTGATCACATACCATGCTTGTCATTTTGGGTCTGAGTTACCTCACTCAGCATGATATTTTCTAGTTTCATCTATTTGCCTGCAAAATTCAAGATGTCCTCATTCTTAATAGCTGAGTGATATTCCATTGTGTAAATGAACCACATTTTCTGTATCTATTCTTCTGTCGTGGGACATCTGGGTTGTTTCCAGCTTCTGGCTATCACAAATAATGCCACTATGAACATAGTGGAGCATGTGCCCCTGTGGCATGGTGGGGCATCTTTTTGGTATATTCCCAAGAGTGGTATTGCTGAGTAGATCTATTTCCAATTTTCTGAGGGACCTCCACATTGATTTCCAGAGTGGTTGTACCAGTTTGCAATCTCACCAGCAGTGGCTCCTCTTTCTCTACATCCTCTCCAACATGCATTGTCACCTGTAGTTTTGATCTTAGCCATTCTGATTGGTGTAAGGTGGAATCTTAGAGTCATTCTGATTTGCATTTCTCTGATCACTAAGGACTTTGTACATTTCTTTAGGTGCTTCTAGCCATTTGAGATTCTTCAGTTGTGAAATCTTGGTTTAGCTCAATTCCCAATTTTTGATTGGGTTGTTAGGTGTTTTGGTGATTAGTTTCTTGAGTTCTTTATATATTTTGGAAATTAGCCCTCTATTGGATGTGGGGTTAGTGAAGATTTTTCCCAATCTGTAGGTCACAGATTTGTCTTATTTTCAAATGCAATTTTCATTCTAATAAAGAAGAAAATAAATTTATTATTGATATGAGATCCTAGAAATACATTAAAGATTGCATTATTGTATGATGTTAGCTAAAATAATACATTTATTACTTCATTGTATTTATATAGCTTTCCCATTGAATAATATTTAAAGCTTTACTCCTTATCAAAGTAAATATTCTCTATTTTTAAATGGAAAGTTTGGGATATATTTACTGAAGAAAAATGTTTTCACTGCCCAAGTTGTTGAATGACTTTTAACATAGCAATCAAGAGGTAGAAGCAGACAAACATATAAATTTAAGGCTAGCCTACTCTATAGCATTATTTCCAGGACAGCAAATGAATTATAAAGCAAAACCCTGTCTCTAATAACGTGCCTCCCAAATGATTAACATTTTCATTTCTTTTGACCAAACACAATGATTTGGCGTCTATTTTCAAAGAAAGAATTTTTTAAGACATGCTATTATTTCATAAATTTAGAAGAAACAGAATTCAAATTTCACCAAAATAAAACCCAACAGAAAATATTTGAAAGTTGGACTTAGAAAGATGTATTAAATCCTCAGAATTTATAAAACATATTTCATTTTAATATTTATTTTGTTTTAAATTATGTGTGTGTGCTGGGGTTGGTTGTATGTGAGTGTGAGAGCTAGTAGGGCCCAGAATATTGCAGTCTACTGTATCTGGATTTGAAGATGGTTGTGAGTCATTGATTGAAAGTAAGAACTGAACTCAAATCCAAGGTAATAGCAATATGCACTCATAAACACTGGTTTATCCCTCTACCTAACAAAAATATTTGAAACTGTATTTGAAGAAAACTAAGTGATGTAACCCAATCACAAAAGAATACACATGGAATGCAGTCACTGAGAGATGGATATTAATTTGCCCAGAAGCTCTGAATACTCAAGACACAATTAACATATCAAATGATTCCCAAGAAGAAGGAATTAGAAGACCCTGATCCTGGAAAGACTTGATCCAGCATTGTAGGGGAGTACCAGGACAGAGAAATGGGAGGGGGTGATTGGGGAATGGGAGAAGGGAAGAGGGCTTATGGGACTTATTGGGAGGGGGGAACTAGGAAAGGGGAAATTATTTGGAATGTAAACAAAGAATATAGAAAATTTAAAAAATAATAAGAAGAAAACTAAAACAAAAGATAAGAAAGATGAATTCTACAATTGGAAAATTTTCCTATAAATTTATATTTATATTTTGGAAAATTTACATTTTCCAAAATGTATGCAAAATCAGGCTCAACATCACAAATTAAGGTAACACTATGAGTGCATGTAAATCAAAGTTGTGGTGAGAGATCATCACATACTGTATAAACAGATATTAATCAAAGCAAATTCAAATGAATAAAACAGGGGTTAAAGCCCAGGAGTCCTTATTTTGCCACATGCCTAGCAACTATTCAAGTTAGTATTGATTTTCTTTAAAAATAATGGGTAAATTGTAACCCAGTTCCAATTATAATGATACAAACATAAGCAGATATGAAAGAATCCAACGAAAGCCAAGAAAGGACGAGTTTTTCGTAAAATAGATACATTAGGAGTCTGAGTTTCCCTGTCATTTGCTCTGTTGAACTTCAGCAGTTCTCAGGACAATTTGAGAACACACGATCATGTTTACTTGAATGTTTAGTTGGATTTGGTGGTCAGAACTTCTGATCCTGAATAACTTTTTGTAAAATGGATAATCACTTGCAGAAAACAGTATTATGTTTATATTCCCTCACATTGCACAAAAATTAATAATTTTTTTAAGAATTACATTTTTCAAAAGATGAAATACTAAAACTCTCAGAGGAAAATATTAGCAAAACAAGATACAGGTTGAGGCAACTGCACTCAGGAGAATAGGGAATGCACCAAGAATTAACTAGTACAACTTTGTAAAATTAAAAGCTTTCTGCATTTTATGGGACAGTAAGTGTGGAATGAAAATATAACCTGCAGAGTAGGAGGAAAACATTGACTTTTGCACTTTAATCACGAGCTTAATACTTAGAATTGATAGGGGAAAATAAAGATTAAACAGTAATCAGTCAATTAATGAAATTCCAGTCATCAAAATATTTGATGAAATGGGCAGAGATTCCACTATAAAGAAACCCAGAAGTACAGTAAAAGCATTTGAGAAGTGTTCAACATAAATACCTTTCCAGGAAATGCAAATTATAAACACTTTGACAATACATAGCACACCTTAGAATGATTATCACCAAGAGAATAGATGAGAACAAATGCTGACAATGGTGTGGGGGAAAAGTAATCCTCATTCTATACTGGTGGGATGACAAAGTGCTACATTCCTTATAGAAATAAAACAAAGATTTCTCAAGAAATTAAATATAGAATTACCATATAATGCAGCCATATAATTTCTGGGCATGCACCCAAAGGACTCTATGTCCTACCACTGAGATGCTTGCACATCCATGTAAGCTGCTGCCTTATACACAATAACAAATAAGTGATGCCCCTCCTAGGTGTTCATCAGCAGATAATGGATGTATGGTATCTTTACTTTCAGGAACTAGATCACTTGCAAACAATTCAGCAAGGTAACAGACTCAGGAAAAACCAAGGTCACATGTTGTTTGTTAAATAGGGACATGGTCATATGAATGTACATGGAGACAAAAAAGTTATGGGCTAAAGGGAGACCAAAAGATAGAGACAAAAGACATGTTGAGGAATCAAAGGGAGAGTAATAAACAGAGCATATGTGTCAATGAAGTGAATAGTATTATACAGGATACACAGAGGTGCAAAAAGGTGTTGAAGGGACTGCTGAAGAAATTTGCAAGAGGAGAGTCAAAAATAAATTTGTTTGAAAATGTCAGAATGAAACCTAATACTATGTATGCTAGTTAGAAAAACCCACACCAATAAAGGATTATAGTTTTATAGTAAATATTGCCATGGAATAATGACTGTTCTTACAGTTGGTGCAATATTACCAATTTACACTCTATACTTATATTGCCATGGTCATTCTTGTGTTGTATGGTTTCTTCTATGGAATAAATGTATATTCCTCCTCGATGTGTAGAATATATTTTAATAATTTCATTCCTATAAGAAATGAATCTTCTAAGACATTTCTTTTTTGTAATCTAAGACATTTCTTATGCTTTATTAATTTTTTGCTATTATAAATACCTTTCTGGAGATGTTCTTATAGTGTATTGTCCTATGTATATAAAATACGTTTTCATGTGGAAGAGAAAGTGCTGTTTCATCCGCCAATTCCACTTCTTAGCATAATTAAAAAGTAATTGAAAAGCCAGGCAATGGTGGTGCACGCCTGTAATCCCAGCACTTTGGGAGGCAGAGGCAGGCGGACTTGAGTTTGAGGCCAGCCTGGTCTACAGAGTGAGTTCCAGGACAGCCAGGGCTACACAGAGAAACACTGTCTCAAAAAAAAAAAAAACCAAATTTTAAAAAAGTAATTAAAATTAGGGTCTTGAATTGATACTTCCTTAGACACTTCCATAGCAGAACTTTCCAAAACAGCTGAAAGATTAAATCATTCCAAATGTCTAGCAACAAACAATTCCAAGCAGACAGCATGATGCATACATACAGAGGTATAGCATTTATCCTTTGCAAAGAAGGTTGATGCATGCTAAATGAAGAAAGTATATAAGACAGTGAGGTGGTATCAGTAAAAAGAGAGACTCAGTAGTAGCTTACAGGAGGAACAGTGTTCACATGAGACAGTTCCCACTTCCTGAGCCATGTGTGTGTCCCTTTTGCCCACCTAATCTAGGCCTTGAACTGTTTTCCCTCCACAAGGGTCTAAAGTAACTTATAGTAATCTTCCTGTCAGAAACAATACAAAACTTAGCAAAACAAGAAGTTAAAATTAAACGAGCTATCCAAGGAATCAATTAGGAATCAGGGCTGAACTTTTATGTCAGTACTTGGAGCAGAGAAGTTATGTCAGATAGACATGCAGAAGGAACTTCAGTGCTAGTAAAGTATAAGCAAGTTGCACGGCCTTGTCCCTGGAGCGCCATTCCTATCACCCAAGCATTCCAGACTGTTTCAGCACATCAAACTCCTTTGTTCCCAAAGACACTCAGGACAAATGGCTAACTAAAATGCCTATTGATAAACCAAAGCAGATTCTGGCTGCCAGACTCTCACAGCATTGCAAGTCACTCTTAGAGTTCTCATCCCAGTTCCCTACCCTAAACCTCTGTAGTCCATAGGCCTCATTCATTTTCCCTTGCTTCTCTTTCCTATAAAGCCAGATACGTTCACCATGTGCTCATGCTCTATTCTTCTCTTCCTCTCCTTCTCTTGGTCATTCTCTTGGCACTTTGTCTTCTTGCTTCTGTTAGTTGGCCTCTCTCCTCCTTCTTCTCTGCTTCTCTCACTCTACCTCCTCTCTCTTCTCATGGCCCATTCAGTCCACTGGCCATGTACTACCTTCTAGACCTGCTCAAGATGCTTCCTGATGTATCTGGATGTTTTACACCACATATGTACAATAATTCTTTCTCCTTGATTATCCCTTGGAATGGTTAGGTTCACATTTTCAATACAAAATGTCCAAGCACTAAGAGGTATGAGAGAAGGACGAGACATAGATCTACGTTCACCACATCTCTCAGGTCGAGATTTCAAAATGATTTGTCCAGGTGTGTGTCCTGGCAAGTGTGGGGTATTTAAATCAGATAATGCTTTTTTTTATTTGATACATTTTTATTTACATTTCAAAAGATTTCTACTTTTCTAGACCCCCATTCCCAAAAGTTCCATCAGCCCACTTCACTCCCCCTGTTCTCCCACCCACCCCTTCTCACTTCCCTGTTCTGGTTTTGCCCTATACTGCTTCACTGAGTCTTTCCAGAACAAGGGGCCACTCCTCCTTTCTTCTTGTACCTCATTTGATGTGTGGATTATGTTTTGGGTATTCCAGTTTTCTAGGCTAATATCCACTTATTAGTGAGTGCATACCATGATTCATCTTTTGAGTCTGGGTTACCTCACTTAGTATGATGTTCTCCAGCTCCATCCATTTGCCTAAGAGTTTCATGAATTCATTGTTTCTAATGGCTGAATATACCACATTTTTTGCATCCACTCTTCTGTTGAGGGATACCTAGGTACTTTCCAGCTTCTGGCAATTATAAATAGGGCTGCTATGAACATAGTGAAACATGTATTCTTATTACATGCTGGGGAATCTTCTGGGTATATGCCCAGGAGTGGTATAGCAGAATCTTCTGGAAGTGAGGTGCCCAGTTTTCAGAGGAACCACCAGACTGATTTCCAGAGTGGTTGTACCAATTTGCAACCCCACCAGCAGTGGAGGAGTGTTCCTTTTCAGAGAATGTTTTTCATCCTGTGCCATATTCTCAGGGAGAAGAAGATGAATGTGCCTAAAAACTTACTCTGCTAATCACTGAAGGAAATACTCCATTAAGAACACTTTACATAGAATTTCATGAAGAATTAAAAAAGAATAAAGACTGCACTCAGTAGCTCAGCAGCACCACAGCCAGCTGGGCACCTACCCTACCAGGAGTCATCTGCCCTGTAGGGAGGCAGTTAGGAGTTCCACGTTTAGAGATGAGGCACCTCCATTTTTGATCTTGTGACTATGTAGGGAGCAGACAGGTGTGCAGGGATTACCAGAATAGAAGACTTCTTAGGACACAGCCCACCAGGGTCCCACCTATTCCCAGGAGCTGGACAGCACCACCACAGCTAGTGGATATATCTGCTCTGCATTGATTCCCACAATTAGAGGTGAGGCCAACATCTTCTCTCCTACGACTGAGTGGGTTGTTGAAGCCAGGAATGCAGAGAACACCTGAGGGTAAGATCACTTGGGTCTTGGTCTGCCAGTGCACAACCTGCACCCACGAGGCAGACAGCCCCACAGCAATCTGCACCAGGGGAAAGCTGGTCACCCAGGATTGCTGAGATAGGCTTGCAGGCACACAGGAGGGATAAGCACCAGCCAGAAACAGCAGGACCAAGTAACACCAGAGATAACCAGATGTCAAAAGGCAAATGTAGGAATGTTACTAACAGAAATCAAGGCAACATGGCATGATCCGAACCCAACTCTGCAACAACAGCAAGTCTTGGATACCCTAACACACCAGAAAACCAAGATTTAGATTTAAAATCACAGCTCATGAGGCTGATGGAGGGCTTCAAGAAGCATATAAATAACTCCCTTAAAGAAATACACTAGAACACAAGAAGCCCTTGAAAAACTAATGGAAAACACAACAAAACAAGTGAAGGAATTAAACAAAGTCATCCAAGATCTAAAGATGGAGGATGAAACAATAAAGAAATCACAAAGGGAAACAATTCAGGACATAGAAAACCTAGGAAAGATGTCAGGAGTCATGGATACAAGCATCAACGACAGAATACAAGAGATATAAGAGAGAATCTCAGATGCAAATGATACCATAGAAAGCATTCATACAACAGTCAAAGAAAATGCAAAAAGCTCCTGACCCAAAACATCCAGGATATCCAGGACCAAAATGAGAAGACCAAACCTAAGTATTATAGGTATAGAAGAGAGTGAAGGTTTCCAAATTAAAGGGCCAGTAAATGTTGTCAACAAACTTATAGAAGAAAACTTCCCTAACCTAAAGAAAGAGATGCCCATGAACATACAAGAAGCCTACAGAACTCCAAATAGATTTGTCCAGAAAAGAAATTGCTCCCATCACATAATAACTAAAACACCAAATATACTAAAGAAAGAAATAATATTAAAAGCAGTAAAGGAAAAAGGTCAAGTAACATATAAAGGTAGACCTATCAGAATTACACCAGACTTCTTACCAGAGACTATGAAAGCTAGAGGAGCCTGGGCAGATGTCATGCAGACACTAAGGGAACACAAATGACAACACAAACTGCTATATCCAGCAAATCTTTCAATTACCATAGATAGAGACATCAAGGTATTTCATGACAAAAACAAATTTACACAGTATCTTTCCACAAATCTAGCCCTTCAAAGGATAATGAATGGAAAATACCAACAAAACGAGGGAAACTGCACATGAGAAACAGCAAGAAAGTAATCTTCTTTCAACAAACCAAATGAAAATAACCACACAAACATAAAACATTATATCAAAAATAGCAGGATGCAACAATCACTATTCCTTAATATCTCTTAACATTAATGGACTCAATTCCCCAATAAAAAGACATAGACTAACAGACTGGATACATAACCAAGACCCAACATTTTGCTGCATACAGGAAATGAATCCCAGTGTCAAAGACAAACACTACCTCAGAGTATAAGGCTGGAAAACAGTTTTCCAAGCAAATGGTCCCAGGAGACAAGCTGGAGTAGCTATTCTAATAAAGAATAATATAGAATAAAATAGACTTTCAACCAAAAGTCATCAAAAAAGACACAGAAGGATATTTTATGCTCATGGAAGGAAAAATCGACCAGGAAAAACTCTCAATTCTGAACATCTATGCTCCAAATACGAGGGCACCCTCAAGCATAAAAGAAACTTTACCAAAACTTAAGGTTTCACATCACACCCCACTCTTCTCAGTAGACCGATCAGGGAAACAGAAATGAAACAGAGACAGGATGAAATTAACAGACGTTTTGGACCAAATGCATTTAATAGATACCTGTAGAACATTTCATCCTAAATCAAAAGAATATACCTTCTTCCAAGCACCTCATGGTATCTTCTCCAAAATTGACCATGTAATTGGTCACAAAACAGACCTCAACAGATATAAGAAGATCGAACTAATCTCATGCCTACTATCAGAGCACTACGGAGTAAAGGTGGTCTTCACTAGCAACAAAAACAACAGAAAGCCCACATACACATGGAAGCTGAACAATGTTCTACTCAATGATAACTTGGTCAAGGAAGAAATAAAGGAAGAAGGCAAAACCAATTTAGAATTTAATGAAAATGAAGGCAAAACATACCCAAATTTCTGGGACACAATGAAAGCAGTGCTAAGAGGAAAACTCATAGCTCTGAGTGCCTACAAAAAGAAGCTGGAGAGAGCATACACTAGCAGCTTAACAGCACACCTGAGAAGTTTAGAACAGAAAGCAGTCAATACACCCAAGAGGAGTAGGAAGCAGGAAATCATCAAACTCAAGGCTGAAATCAACCAAGTAGAAACAAAAATAACTATACAAAGAATCAACAAAATCAGGAGCTGGTTCTTTAAGAAAATCAACAAGATAGATAAATCTCTAGCCAGACTAACCAAAGGGCACAGAGACAGTATCCAAATTAACAAAATCAGAAATGAAAAGGGAGAAATAACAGAAACTGAGGAAATTTAAAAAAATATCAGATACTACCACAAAAGCCTATACTCAACACAACTGGAAAATGGGGATGATATGGACAATTTCCTAGACAAATACCAACTACCAAAGTTTAATCAGGATCAGATAGACCATCCAAATGGTCCCATGACCCCTAAAGAAATAGAAGTGGTCATTGACAGTCTCCCTACCAAAAAAAAGCACAGAACCAGATGGTTTTAGTGCAGAATTCTATCAGACCTTCACAGTAGACATAACACCAATTCTATTCAAACTATTCCACAAAATAGAAACAGAAGGAACACTACCCAACTCATTTTATGAAGCCACAGTTTCGCTGATTTCCAAACCACACAAAGATCCAACAAAGAAAGAGTACTTTAGACCATATGAATATTGGTGAAAAAATACTCAATAAAATTCTTGCCAACTGAATCCAAGAACACATAAAAATGATCATTCACCATGATCAAGGAGGCTTCTTCCCAGGGATGCAGGTATGATTCAATATACTGAAATCCATCAATGTAATCGACTACATAAACAAACTCAAAGAAAAGAACCACATGGTCATTTCATTAGATGTTGAAAAGACATTTGACAAAATTCAGTATCCTTTTATGTTAAAGGCCTTATAAAGAACAGGAATTCAAGGCCCATAACTACACATAGTAAAAGCAATATACAGCAAACCGGTAGCCAATATCAAACTAAATGGAGAAAAACTTGAAGTAATCCCACTAAAATCAGGGACTAGACAAGGCTGCCCTCTCTCTCCATATATATTCAATATAGTACTTGAAATTCTAGATCGAGCAATTAGACAACAAAAGGAGGTCAAAGGGATACAAATTGGAAAGGAAGAAGTCAAATTATCACTATTTGCAGATGCTATGATAGTATACTTAAGTGACCCCAAAACCTCTACCAGAGAACTCCTACAGCTGATAAACAACTTCAGTTGCCTTCCTATACTCAAAGGATAAACAGACTGAGAAAGAAATTAGGGAAATGACACTCTTCACAATAGTCATAGACAATATGAGGTATCTTGTTGTGATGCTAACCAAACAAGTGAAAGATCTGCATGACAGGAACTTCAAGTCTTTGAAAAAAGAAATCTAAGAAGACTTCAGAAGATGGAAAAATATTCCGTTCTTGGATTGGCAGGATTAATATAGTAAAGTGGCCATCTTGCCAAAAGCAATCTACAGATTCAATGCAACCCCCATCAAAATCCCATCTCAATTCTTTAGAGAATTAGAAAGAGCAATTTTCAAATTCATCTGGAATAACAAAAAACCCAGGGCTGCTAAATCTATTCTCAAAGAACACCCAGGGGAATCAGTGTCCCAGACCTCAAGCAATACTACAGAACAATAGTGTTAAAAGCTGCATGGTATTGTACAGTGACAGGCAGGTAGATCAATGCAATAGAATTGAAGACCCAGAAATGAACCAAGACACCTATGGTCACTTGATCTTTTACAAAGGACCTAAATCCATCCAATGGAAACAAAGATAGCCTTTTCAACAAATGGTGCTGGTTCAACTGGAGGTCAGCATACAGAAGAATGCAAATCGATCCATTCTTACCTCCTTGAATTAAGTTCAAGTCCAAGTGGATCAAGGACCTCCACATAAAACCAGACACACTCAAACTAATAGAAAAGAAACTGGGGAAGAGCCTTGAGCACATGGGCACAGGGGAAAATTTCCTGAACAGAACACCAATAGCTTATGCTGGAAGATCAAGAATTGACAAATGGGACCTAATAAAATTACAAAGTTTCTGTAAGGCAAAGGACACTCTCAAAAGGACAAAACAGCAACCAACAAATTGGGAAAAGATCTTTACCAACACTACATCCAACACAGGGCTTATATCCAAGTTATACAAAGAACTCAAGAAGGTAGACTCCAGAGAGCCAAATTTCCCACTTAAAAAACAGCGTACAGAGCTAAACAAAGAATTTTCACCTGAGGAATATCGAATGGCTGAGAAGCACCTAAAGAAATGTTCAACATCCTTCGTCATCAGGGAAATGCAAATAATAACAACCCTGGGATTTCCCCTCACACCAGTCAGAATGGCTAAGGTTAAAAACTCAGGAGACAGCAGGTGTTGGCGAAGATGTGGAGAAAGAGGAAAACTCCTCCACTGTTGGTGGGGTTGTAAGATGGTAAAAGCACTCTGGAAATCAGTCTGGTGATTCCTCAGAAAACTGGGCATGACACTTCCGGAGGACCCTGCTATACCTCTCCTGGGCATATACCCAGAGGATTCCCTGACATGAAATAAGGACACATGCTCCACTATGTTCAGAGCAGCCTTATTTATAATAGCCAGAAGGTGGAAAAAACCCAGATGTCCCTCAATGGAAGAATGGATAAAGAAAATGTGGTATATTTACACAATGAAATACTATTCAGCAATTAAAAACAATGATTTCATGAAATTTTAAGCAAATGGTTGGAACTGGAAAATATCATCCTAAGTGAGGTAACCCAATCATAAAGAACACACATGGAATGCAATCACTGATAAGTGGATATTAATTAGCCCAGAGCTCTGATACTCAAGACACAATTAGCATATCAAATGATTTCCAAGAAGGAGTAGGGATAGAGCCCTGGTCCTAGAAAGGTTTGATGCAGCAATGTAGGGGAGTACCAGGACAGAGAAATGGGAGAGGGCATGATTGGGGAATGGGTGGAGAGAAGAGGGCTTATGGAACATATGGGGAGGGGGGAACTGGGAAAGAGAAAAGCATTTGGAATGTAAACAAAGAATTTAGAAAAAAATGAATGAATGCTGCCCGGATTTACAGCGAACAGATTACCTGGAAAGGGAGCTGAGGATGGATGGAAAGGCATTGAGAAAAGAATGAAATCAACACAATGGTTGCTGATCAAGGCCCCAAATTTAGTGGCTGACACAGAATATAAAGTTGGGGGCAAAACCCTCCCCCAAGTTTCCAGTGTCTGTTCTGGAGAACTGGTTTGGTTTGGCTGCTCAGCGGGTATTGGTTGTTGGCTCCCACTGCTCAGAAGGTTGCCTGCTTAGTTTAGGAAGTTGTAGATCTGGAAGAACAATGGACTTCTCCTTGGTCCAAACACCGCCCTAGGTGGGGGGGGGGGGTTGTGGCTAGCACTGAGGTTTGGAATTCCTGCTTAAAGGCTGTGGTGGGGGAGGGCACAAGAAAAGATGGTTCACAATGGAGTACTACTCAGTTATTAAATGGAGGACATCATGAATTTTGGAGGCCAATGAATGGAACTAGAATATATCATTCTTCATGAGGTAGCCCATACCCCAAAGGGCATACATAGTATGTACTCACTGACAAGTGGATATTAGCCAAGGAGTTCCAAATACCCATAAAACAATTCAGCAACAGGGAGCGCCAAGTTTTGGACACTTCCATCCCACTTAGAATCACAAGAGTCAGCAGGACTTTGAGGCTTATGCGGAAGAAAGGAGGTTGAGGAAAAAGGAGGACAGGATCAGGTAGTGAAGAGATAGGAGAGAAGCCCAGAGGCTCAGGAGAATGAATATGCAGCAGTGTGGGGTGGGGAGTGGGGGAACCTCTAGAAAGTCCCAGAAACCAGGGATATGAGAGGCTCCCAGGATCCAATGAAGATAGTCTTAGCTGAAATGCCCAACAGTGGCAAGATAGACAATGAAGCCACACTTCCAATAGATAGGCATGGCTCTCATTTGAGGCATGGGTTCACCCGCCCATCTTCAACATTCTAGATCAAGAATTGTTCATGTCCAAAGGATATGCAGGGACAAAAATGGAGCAGAGACTGAAAAGAAAGGGCATCCAGAGACCTGTTCAACTTAGGTTCCAACCCATGCACAGACACCAAACCCCACACTATTACTGATACCATGTTGTACTTAGAGACAGGAGCCTAGCATGGTTGTCCTCTAGGAGGCTCTGCCAGCAACTGAGTGAGACAGATCCAGATACTCACAGCCAAACTATTGTATTGAGCTTAGGACCCCTATGTAAGCGTAAAGGAAAGGGCTGAGGAGAAGAAGGGGGTTGCAACCCCAATAGGAAGAACAACAATATCAACTAGCTTGGAGCCCTGAGATCCAAGAGGCTAAGCAACAAACCAAAGAGCACACTGATCCATGGCCCCTGTTATCTATGTAGCAGAGGATTGCCTTGTCTGAGCTCAGCATAAGAGATTGAGCTTAACCTGTAGAAAATTGATGCCTTAGGGGAGTGGGATGCTGGTGGTGGGTGAGGTGGAGGTGGGTATGCCAGTGGGGGAGCACCCTCTCAGGGAAGGGGAGAGAAGGGATGGGTGAAGACTGTGGGTAGAGGGGCCTGGAAGGGGGCCAAGTTTGAAATATAAGTAAATAAAATAATTTAATAACAAATCCAGAGAAACAAAAAGCAAACAAGTAGAAAATGTATAAATCTCTAAAGGAAAACAAAACAAAAACAGGAAAACACAAAAAAATAACTGGGGGATGGATAAATCATTTAAAAAACACGAAGGATGTAGGGGGAATCAGTTTAAAAGAACAAACAAAACTGTTCAAGATCTGAAAATAGAAGCAATAAAGAAATCACAAACTGAGGGAACTGTGGAAATACACAGGCAAGCATCAATAACAGAATACAAGAGATGAAAGACAAAGGCTTAGTCATTGATAAAGTAGGAGAAATGAATACATTGGATACATTGGTCAAAGATAATGTTAAATCTAAAAAAAATTCTGACACAAAACATCCACCAAATCTGGGACACTTTGAAAAGAAGAAACTGAAGAATAATAGGAATAGAAGAATAGGAAGAATTCCAGCTCAGATGCCCAGAAATTATCTTCAACAAGATCGTAGAAGAAAAATTTCTAACCTAAATAAGATGCCTATGAAGGTACAAGAAGCATACAGAATTCCATATAGATTGGACCAGAAAAGAAAGTCCTCTTGCTATGTAATAATCAAGCACTAAATATACAGAACAAAAATAGAATATTAAAAGCTTCAAAGGAAATGTAAAAAATAAGCCAGACCTATTAAAATTACACCTGACTTTTCAGTGGTGACTCTAATAGTCACAAGGGACTGAACAGATATACTACAGACTCAAAGACACCACATATGCCAGCCCAGACAAGTGTACCCAGCAAAACTTTCAATCACCATAGATACAGAAAATATCATATTAGATGATAAAGTCAAGTTAAATAATATTTGTCTACAAATACGGCCCTATAGAAGTTACTTAAAAAAAAAAAGCCTAAGGAAGTTAACTATACAATAAAAACACAGGAGATAAATAGCAGTAACAAAACCCAAAAAAGGAAGGGCACCCTCTCTCCCCGCTCACCCCCACTATCACCATGATCAGCAGTAACAACAAAAATGGTAGAAATCAACAAGCATTTATTATCAGTATCTCCCAATCTTATTGGTCTC